>NW_013562613.1:0-1204 GCF_000968595.1 Rasamsonia emersonii CBS 393.64 | reverse complement strand
CAGCATATGATGTCCCTCCAACAAACATTAAAGAGATGTGTCAAAGGGGTAACTGTGCATGCTGATATAGCTGCAAATTGCTGCAAGCTCAGCAATACTAAAGAATCTACACTTAAATTCTGGATCCTTGATATGAACCGACAAGGATTACCACCACATTTGGCAACTATATGACATCTGACCCAGATGCTGCTCTCTGCATGTCTAAATCAACTAGCTTCTATCAGTGAGAAGTAGGTGAATCAGTTTGTCAGCCGTTATAAAGAATTGCACTCCAAATATAATTATATTATTATTATTATTCTTCCATTTTAGAGAGCGTTTTTCAGTCAGAGACTATGCACGCTCTGCCTACCACCTAGGCAGTAGGGCTTAGTAGCTAGTATCTATATACAGGTGGGTTATGCTATAGACCAGTCAACAGTGGGAACCTTCTATGAGGGACAGAAATAGGGAATGAGAGACAGGCTGTAGTATAATGTAAGAATCAAATGTTAAGGAACAGTAGGTATAGGTGGATTTAACAAAGAAAAAGAAATGAGAGAAAGAACAGGAAAAAAAAACACAAAGGGGAGTCAGGATAGGAGAGGTGGCTTAATAAGCATGATTAGATAATCTATGCCTAGTAAGCCTGGTTCTATGGGTTAGACTAGGTAGTAGGGTTCTTGCGTAATCATTAGTTCCTATGTGCCACTTCCTAGTGGCTATTTTTGTCTCCTTTAGGAATTCAACTAAACTTTCTTGGCCGTCCTTAGAAAAGAGATAGAAAAGATTATAATCTTTTCTATCTACCCTAGAGAATGCTCTATATCTGATGTCTCTATAGGCTGGGCAGTGGAATAGTAGATGATATGGGGTCTGCTCCTGATTGGTTTGGCATAGATTGCATGTTCCACTATTATATGCAGGTAGCCTGACTAGGTATGACCTAAAATACCCATGACCTAGTTTTAGCTGAATAATAGATGACCATAGTTGCTTAGTCAGCTTTAATGGGCTAGGTGTTACGCGTTGGGTCCAACCGTAGTCGTCGATACTTAACGATGGTGGTTAGGGAAGGATCAAGGAGTCTTAGGGTTAGGGTTAGGGTTAGGGTTAGGGTTAGGGTTAGGGTTAGGGTTAGGGTTAGGGTTAGGGTTAGGGTTAGGGTTAGGGTTAGGGTTAGGGTTAGGGTTTAGGGTTAGGGTTAGGGTTAGGGTTAGGG
>NW_013562614.1:0-26858 GCF_000968595.1 Rasamsonia emersonii CBS 393.64 | reverse complement strand
AAAATATAGGGATTCTTCAACTATTTTTTAACTGATTGCGAAATGTTTTAGAATCGATTTTAAACTGATTATATACTAATTATAAGCTACTTATATAAAATTCTAAAAAAAATATATATAATTATTAAATAAAATATATAAATTAATATGATTTTATGATTTTAATATTATGTTGTTTTAATCTGTTTAGAATCAGTTCTAAAACATTTCGCAATCAGTTAAAAATTAGTTGAAGAATCCCTATATTTTGCCGCTATTAGGTGCCTAAAGGGGGTTCACTAGGGGGGAACTTAGGAGGGGAGGGGGGTCATATAGGGGGGTACTTAGGGAATGGTAGTTAGTAGTAGTAGGTAGGCGTAAGAAGATGGTAAGAGGTAAGTAATGTAAAATTTTAGTATTGGTATTAGTCATGGTCAGGCAGCAGGCACGGGCCCTTAAGCCTAGTCACATGACTTTTTTTTGCTGACTAATATGGTCTGGAAACTAAACTAGTTGGTCGGGTGGCCTATGTACACTAGCTCTCAGACGGCCAATGAGAAGTTGGAGATTGCGAGCCCTCCAATTAGGTAGACACGGGTTTGATCAGAAGCTGAGAACCTTCCAATTTTGGAAGTGTTCGTCCAGCCCGACTGAATGGACAAAACATTAGGAGTACAAACCTCCCCATCCCTCCTACCCCATTCCGTTAAGTAAAATTGTTCGCGCAGTTAGAAATGTCAGAATCCTAGCATTGCAAGTGCATGTGTGCTTTCCAACAGTATATTCTAGTAACAATCGATCTTTTGCGAACCCTTCAACCGGACCAGTTGGTTGAACTCATCTTCGATAGCATCTCATTGTTATCTACTCTACCATACTATCTTCCTTCTAAGGGCTCATATTTCTAGGGATTTTGCAGTTTATTTTACTTGATCCAGTTCTCAAATCCTGAGGAAAACTCACTATTTCTGTGTCATGACCTCAGGAGTCAACTATATTTGAATTCCAAGGGTTGCATTGCATCCATTCCATATGGCTGAAAATGACATAAAATATTCAGCGGATACTAAGCAGTTTTACGCATGAAGAGGGGCCATCTCTGCGCCCGACCAAACCAAATCGACGGTCTGGGAGGTCCGCGTGAAGTCTGGCTGTCGAACCTGCAATGTGGGATGGAGAAATCGTTGCCGCTGTAGCAGAACGGGTTATTGCTCTAGAGGAAGGGGATTTCAACAAAAAATGACCCTTCCTCTCCTCCAGAACTGACGAAGGGAGGAAAGCTGCAGCCCTCTTTGCGAATCGGAGATACGAATCATCGTCCCTTCCTGAAGCTTACCGATTCGAAGATATCCAAGTCATCATGTAGGATGGAACCAAAAACAAAGGGTAATATTTCACTGTGAGACGTCTAGTGTTCGCTAACTTGGCGTTCAGCATCAACATGGTAGCAGAACACGATTCAAGAGAGCAATAGTGACGATTTATGATGTCTATATATCTAATCCATGTCAATTTCTCCATGTATGCACTCAACCCCCAAAATGGACATTGATTGGAAATAAGGAGAGGATGGATCAAAGATAAATGTGGCGTTTCTCTTATCTAGTCCTTCAGAGCCCGCCCGGGGCAATGGAAGTGTCAGGTTTAGAATACGGAACCCGAGCGTTTCGACCAGTCGTCGTAACTTTCTCTCATTTTGAGAGGTTGTCAAAGCAGACAGATATTGTCTTACATGCACGGAAGCCGTTGCAGCGAACATCCAGATGTGATCGACGATGCCTTGGCATAATTGGTTTCCCCAATTATCTAAACGAAGGAAACAGGCAAGGGCTGGGAAAGCCATGCCTTGTCCTGGAGACAGACCATATCTGGGTAGGGGCATGAAGTCCCGTAGATGAGGATCTGCCAGTTTCACGGCAGACAATGACGGCGTGCGCTCAATGTTGGCTCGATATTGAATCTATATTTTGTATTCAGATCCAATCATGACGCATCTTCATTCTGTTTCTCAGATTCTTTCGATTCCACAGCTTGTTCAACGCTCGGTTCAGCTGGCTGGACACGTTTTCGGAAATGAGCCTGTAACCAGCATCGGTACATCTTGAGCCGCCGCTTACGGTTGACAAGCAGTCTCCGATCGACACCTAGATTGAGAACCTCAAAGACTCCCTTGCTCTCTTCTGTCGAATGTTCCTTCTCTCCTTCCGTCTGCTGCGCCGTTTCGTCTAGCTGCAGGCCCTTCTCGGGAGTCCACCGTCCAAATATGCTTTCCAGCTCGTCTTTCTCGAAGAAGTATACTCTGGTCCCGTCCCCCCGAACGTAGAAGTTCTCTGAGAGATAGCGTCCCTTCTTGAAGCGCACTTGCGCCAGGTCGCCTCGACCGTAATCTCGGAACAGAATATCGCCTCCCGGCTTGAGAACCCGATAGATGTTACGCAGCGCGCTATTCCACTGATCCGGTGCTAGAGCAGAGAAGACGAAGATGAGCACAACGACATCCACCGACTCTTCGCCCAATCCGGGAGGGAGAGAGTCGTCGCCCTCTTGGGTGACATCCCACACATCGGCCTTGATGTGCTTCTCATTGTAGTGCTCACTCTCGCGCATGACCTTGACTGCTGTTTTGGAGAAGTCGCATGCATGCACCATCAGTTCGTCATTCTCGTTGTTCATGATCAGCGGGAATGCCGTGTTCCCTGCGCCCGCTCCCACCTCCAGCACCACCTTTCGACCGGCACCTTTCCGCGTGACTTCAGCAAGCACTGGAAACTCCTGGCGCAGCCATTTCCGGTTCTTGAAGAAGTTGGCGGCATTGTTCTTGTAGAAAAGATCCCACCAGCGGGCGGGGTTGGAGTTGAAACGGTGGCGGTCAAATTCAGACACGGGGTTCTCGCGCTGTTTGGCGTACTGGATCTCGGCGTAGGCATTGTACTCCGGGTCGGTCTCGACGTGGTCCCAAGCATTGAATTCGAAGACGTCGTCACCTTCCTCTAGGTAGCGGGATCCAAATTGGAATGGGTCGCTGCGCTTCTGGTTGTTGGCGGGGTCATGAGAGCGGTGCGGGGGGACATGGGGAGGTTCCACCAGCTGGGCGATGGTCGCGTAGTCGGAGTCGGGGGGGAGAGCCGGACTCATGGTCAATCGCGGTGCAGTGGCGGTTCATAAGAGTACAGAGGGGAGGGCAGGAGTCGGGGACAAAGAGGGGACTGCAGAAGATGAAAAATAGAAAGGGCGCGCCCCAATTCGGCTAGCCTGACTTTTGCGAGATCGTATCGATAAGCCGCTTTTTATCGGCGGCGGGGACCCTCGCGGCCCAATAGGAAGGCGGGCGATGAACGCTGGTGCCTGAGAGCCTCACGCCGCCCGTGACTTCCCCGTGTCCGCTCCTCCTCTCTCCTCTCGTCGTCTCCATCTCCATCTGCCTCTGCTCATCCCAGCGGTCTCGGAGACTCTCCAGGGTGCAGACAGATGACAGGAAGATGGCTTTTTGAGCGCTAGGTCTCTGTACCTACCAATTCTTACCCCCTTTTCCTTGGTCGTTCCGTGTTTTCCTCGGCCGCCTTCCAATCGACAGAAGACTTGCCAGACCCGCACGCAGCCCTGTTCCGGCCCTTCCTCTTGGCCACTATCATCATCCATGTCTGGCCCATTCGACATCACTTAGACGTGTTGATCTAGCTATAACTGTCTTTTCTTGAGAGACATCTAGATCTTCACCTTTCTTCAGTTTCCAATCCGGCATTCAGGGCCGCTAGCAGCATGCCCCTCCTTTGCGGCTGCTTCGCGTCTTCCGCTTCGCAGCGTCCACGTGTCCAAACTCAGGTCCCCTCTGATCCGCAGGCGGGCTTTGTACGGAGAGATGACCACGTGGACCCGCCTCAATATTCCAATGATCCCGCCCTGGAAGGGGTGGAGGGCTACCTTCCTGTCGTTCCGCTTCCGAGATATACTCCCCGTCCTGTGAGCGTCCATGAGAAGACACTCCAGCTGAGCCCAGATCAGGATGCTCCTGGCGCTGCCATTCGCCGAGATCCAGATGAGAAGAACAAACGGGATTTTGAAGATCCTCCAACGCAGTCAGCGGAGAATCCCAATGCTGACGACGCATCATCCACATTCTCCATCCCCAGCAGCTTTGGTCACACGTCGACGGAAACAAGGGATACGCCGCCGCCTCCGTACGAATCTTGTACGTCCCTGGTGCCATCGCGCTCCAGGGCATCATCAATGGACCAAAGGGCAGAAGTCACGATGAACACTCAGCCCACGCAGGTTCCATCGCCAATCACTCAACCTCCAATGGTTCATATACCCCAGCCACGCCCTGTCTTTCCACGGCCGGGGTTCATCTACGGCAGCAGAGGAACTCCTTACTCTGATGCTACAGATCACATGACCGGTGACCAACGGAGAAGGTCGTGGAACAGTCAATGAACAGTCTACATCTGGTTAGCACTTACTACAGTGATCAGATAGATCCTAAAAGGAAGATTGCCTTTCTATATAGCATTTTTATACCATTTCTCTGGCATTTTTTGGAGGCATTATGGGCCATCCTATTCGGGTCATGTCGCCGTGCATGCACATAGTCGGGGGAATATCTGCTTTATCAAAGGCGGTTGAGTCTTCGAATTCTGTTTCGGCGTTTCGGATCTCTTTTTTATCTTTTCTTCTGACTTGCTTTGCGATTTCTGGCGAGTTCGAAGAGGATACCCATGGGAGGCGCATAATCCAGGCGTCTGATGGGTGGGGTCTAATATGGCAGTATATACAGCAGCGGCCTAGCCTCGATGTTTTTAGAGTCAGGTCGAATTTGATGGATCTTCTTACTGTCGGTATTGCAAATCTAGCATGCAACGGATAGGGAGAGACCACATAATATGCGTCTATGCGCCATAAAATAAATGTCCCAAATATTGAGATTTCCGAGGACGTTCAGAGAACGAATTCTGAATCCTTCGTGCCCGACTAGAATGCGATTGGCGTCAAAGCCCTTCCTGACGCTTGAGCACATAGCCGCACGCGCAGCTTGAGCCACCAGCTGAGAATGACCAGCGCGGGAAGGCCCCTGTTTGTGAGCAGCTCGAGGTCGTCCGGCAGCAGACGGCCCATGAAAGAAAGGGGCGTACTGGGGAAGTTCGTCACCGAGACTTCGAGTTCGAGTAGGGCGACAGCATCCGCGGCGGCCAGTCTCTTCCGTCGTGGTCTTTGATTCCGCACAGGTCAGCCAGGCCCGAAGCAGGCTGACGCGGCCGACGGTGGTCGTCAAACGTGTCCTTGTCGTCCAGATGCTCGCGGGAGCAGCCCTTGCGCCAGGCCCAGCGGATGGCGTAGGCTTCACTGCAGCAGGAGCCAGTTCAGAAGCTCCAGGTCTTTGTGGTCCGAAAAGACCCACGTGTTGGCCGGCTTGTATTCCTCAGCGGGAAATATGAGGACGCTCGTGAGCATGCACGTCGAGAAGAGAGTGCCAATAGTGTGGAGCTCGCTCGACGCTGGCTTGTATCTCTCACGCGGATAGGCTGATCACTTGCTGTCAATGGTAGGCCTGGGTGACCTTGTAGCATGAGTTGTCTAGAACGAGGCGGCAGAAAATGGGTCATAGTGACAGCCATGATGCTGTGCATGAGGTACGGCTCCTGGTTGCGGCCAGATGTCAGCTTAGGAATAACGACTGATGGTAATAATCAGAAACAGCTACAACTTCAGAAGTCCTGTTTTGCTTGTAGTGTATCTAGGTAAATTAGACATGTTGCATGCAAGGTCAAGGTTGTACTCTCTCAAAGTAAACAATATGTGGGCAATCGCATAATTGCAGTGTAGTGTAAAATACAGGCCCTGCTGGCGCCAACTTCAAGTTCTTTTCTTCTTGCCTCTTTTTTTTTGTTATTTTGAGAGGAGATAGCCGTCTACCTTAAGTAGAAATCGAACTTCGAACTCGGTTCCGTACTGATATCTATCACTCCTGCACCTGCTGCCTGATGGCGTAGACCTTGAAAACATCATCACTTCTATCCTGCGCTCGCAGCGACAAGGCCCCATGCTCGTCGATCCACCACGCGACCTCGAATCCGTATGGATAGGGCCCTTCCCTGGGACGTTTCTTGACAAAGTGACTGTCGTCGTCGTCATCATCATCGACATCGACATCGACATCGACATCATCGTGATCACTTTCGCAACTGCCTTTTTCACTGTCACTGGTTTCATCTCTGATAACTTCGATGAGGAACTGAGGATGCATGATTCTGAAAGCCGCCAGAACCTTCTCATTTGCTGCCTCGACTCGAGCGTATGTGCCGATGACATGGAAAGTTGTGTCCTCGCAATCACAGAGTTCTTCATGGATGACAACAAAGACCTCGTGTGGAGCGGCAGCAGCCACGGCAGCATCTGCACCAGCACCAGTAGCACCAGCAGCAGACTTAGTAGAGCTTGGTTTCGCCCTGTTATTACCAGCTTGAAGACTACGGTGAACAGCTTCGATCTCCTTGAGCATGCTTTTCGGATAACGGAGGTCGTTTCCTTCCTTTTCGTTCACTTTGACACGCTGCCCAGCGACGATGAGCTGTCTGCATGGTCCAGCACCATCGTCTCTTGCAGACGAGTCCAGACGACGTCTTTTCTTGTTGTGTTTGGGATTTGGCATTTCGATATCGAGATTTTTGCGACACGAGGAGACGTGTAGAGGAGCGTCTGGAGGCTGTGGATTGTACAGTACACATATCATCAGTATATCGTTGCATAACCTTTTTTTTTCACGTTTCGTTTTTTGAGGACAAATGGGATACGTACCTAGACCAGACTCAAAAAAGGTAAGAATGCAGATATCCCGGTTTTCTGAGTAGCTTGCAGCAAGGCCTGTTGTTGTTTTTGTCAGGTTAGGATGGTTAGGACGTGTTAAGAGGTAGCAGTTAGGGAGTAGGGAAGTGGTGTTGTGATCATGACAGTATCGTCGTCAGGTAAACAAGCCACTCTATCAGGTGTCAGACATGTTGTGCTGGTTTCAGTAGTCTTGTCTTGTTTGCATCTCGTGGGTAATTAAGAATATGGACCTGTTGCGTACAAGCCTGCAACCTCTCATGGTGAGCAAATCGTCTAGACAACAATGTGCATACCTGACTGCAGTATGTATGGCACAAAGAAACAGGTATTCTTGAGTCAACTCCAAGATCTTTTATGATATTACACAACCTCATCTGTCCAGAAATAACATTAGAAAAACAAATAACATTGTTGGCATGGAGATAAGGGAGGATATAGATACAAAGGACAAAGAGATGAAGGGAGAAACTATGAGTGGTGTATATGAAGAAAGAAACAGCCGATGGACATTTTCAAACCTACTCATATAATACATGCAATACAAAAATGAAAAATAAATCGTTTTAACGCCCCGACCTACCCACTACCCGCTCATCTTATCTCACAGTGTAGAAAAGAAAGAATAGGAAACGAAAAACGAAATGTGAACAGGTCTGGTCATGTCGTAGATCTTACAGTCGAAAGGGCCACGGCTTTCTCAGATTCTGATCTCGAGGTACGCACGTCTGCTTCATCTTCTTCCTCCTCGTCGCAATATTCGTCTTCGTCTTCGGGATCACCCACGATCCTCCTCCACACTCCGTCCCACACTCCCTTCTTCGTCACCAGTCCTCCCACCAGCAAGATAGGCAGCTGCCACACGCTCGCCCAGAAGAGACCGCGGGCGCTCCCTTTCGCACCCTGGTGCTTCCAGAATTGATATGCCTCCTTGACCAGCCACCCGTTGGCCAGCGTGCTGCTGACCAAGAACCAATTGTTGACAATGCCAGTCCACCACATCCCACAGGCGATGGGGAACATGAGAATCGAATATCGGAGCGCGACGCGCGCATTGCGAGCCGGGTTCACCCACGCCATCATCTGGTGGCCCGCGGCCTTGTATTCCTCCCGGATGAGGTGGGAGAGCGAGTTGAAATGCGGGAACTGCCACGCAAAGAGCAATGCAGCCAACAGCCATCCGCCGATGCTGTCTTCGCTCAGCAGCATATCCCGCCAGGTGTCATGGCCCGTCGTCGCCGTCTGACCCGCTGCAGCAACCCAGCCCATCATCGGGGGAATGGCACCCACGATGGCACCAACCCAAGTATTAATGACATGAATTCTCTTCAGCGGCGTATAGGCAAATGCATAGAGGCATATATTCGCCGCTGATAACGCTGCAACGGTGGGATTCGTCCCCACGTAAAGCAACGTGACACCAGTCAGTCCCGTCGCAATGGCGAAGAGAACCGCTCCGCGACTCGACACCAGTCCACGGACCAGAGGCCTGCTGCGCGTCCGCGTCATTCGTGCATCGTACTTCGGCTCGAAGAACATATTTAGCGTATTGGCACTGGCACTTGACAAGAACGTTCCCGTGGCCAGGTAGAGGAATGTAAGAGTAGAGGTGGACAGGGTCGGTTGGGCCACGGAGGGATCGAGGGTGAGAAGCGCGGAGATTGGATAGAGGCCATATGCAGAGGTAGTCGTCAAGAGAATAAGAAAGGAGAGACGAGGTTTTGTAAGGGCAAAATACGCCGTGAGTTTGCGCCGGAGGGAGGTGGTGGGAAGCGCTGAGGAGATAGCGGAGAGTCGAGCGGAAGCGTCGAGAGGAATGATGGGTTCGCCTGAGGTCGCATTGGCAGCAGCCACCTGCTTTAATCGTTTCCGTCGTGGGTGAGGAAGTTCCTGTGATATCTCTGCAGCAATTGGAGCGGTGGGATTCTCCGTCGGCGGCGCATGGTTGGCGGAGGGTGCGGACGTATTGATCGAGGCCGTCCCGCCTGACGCCAACAGCCCCTTTCTGTCAGCGCCACGAGCCAATGGCTCATGCGAAGAGAAGTAGTCCCTGTGAAAGGCCTTCGGGATGGCCGCTGAGCCGTCAGCAGCTCCAGACAGGCGATACGTCGAGGCAACAAAGCTCCGCCGCAGCGAGCCGGGAGACGGCCGGCCCAGTCTGGAGAGGCATCGCGAGCACAGCGACGCCGAGTCGAGAGCCGACACTGGCCTCAGCAGCGACGGCCGTACGATCATGACAAGGCTGCACCGCAGTTTGCCCGCGGAATCAGCATTGAGGGTGCGTTGTCGGAAAGACGGAGGGCTGATTGGAGAAGAAGACTGGATGCAATTTTGTCGGAGAAGCCGCAGCGACCACAACCGCAGTCCGTCTCCACGTGGATTTCCGACTCGACAGTTACGATTTGCTTTTGTTTACTTCATTCCCCACCGATCAGAGAGAAACATCGACAAGGCATCTTGCGGGCTTCGTTCATCCTCGATATAGCTGACAACTTTCTTCTATTGGACCACGCCAAATGGACAAACTCCAAACCACGGTGCTTGATCCGCTCAAGCCGTACTTGCAGCCCGTCACGACCGCTCTGCCGGAGCCCGTCCACGATGCGATTATCTCGCTGATCGGATCGCCGTGCCACAGCGCACTGGTGCTCGACCTCGACGTCAGCAAGGACCCGGCCTGCACGTCGCTCGCCATCTCCAAGGCGCTGGGCCTGGCCATCGTCGGTGCCAGCGCCATCGTCAAGGTGCCGCAGATCCTCAAGCTCGTCAGCTCGCGCTCCTCGGCCGGCGTGTCGTTCGTCTCGTACGCGCTCGAGACGGCCAGTCTGCTCATCACTCTCTCTTACAACGTGCGCCAGCAGTTCCCGTTCAGCACCTACGGTGAGACAGCCTTGATTGCCGTGCAGGATGTCGTCGTCGGCGTGCTGGTCTTGACGTTTGCCGGGAAGCCTGCCGCGGCAGCGACCTTTGTTGCTGTCGTTGCGGCGAGCATCTACGCTCTGCTGTTCGATGCGAGCTTGGTGGATGCACACACGCTGGCCTACCTCCAGGCGGGCGCGGGCCTGCTGGGCGTCGCGAGCAAGGTGCCGCAGATTTACGCCATCTGGCGAGAGGGTGGAACCGGACAGCTGAGCGCGTTCGCTGTAAGCAATTTCTACTCTACAACAACTCGACAGGCAGACAGAAAGACCTGATCGCTGACTGACTGACTGCTTCCGCTTGACTGCAGGTGTTCAACTACCTCCTCGGATCGCTCTCCCGCATCTTCACGACGCTGCAGGAAGTCGACGACAAGCTCATCCTGTACAGCTTCGTCGCCGCTTTCTCGCTCAACGCCATCCTCGCGCTGCAGATGGTCTACTACTGGAACAGCCCGGGCCTTGCCCGGGCCGAGAAGAAGCCCCAGAAGACGGTGGTGGAAAAGACCCCTGCTGCTGCTGCTCCTGCTCTTGCTGCTGCTACGGCCGAAAGCAGCAGCGTCGCCCCGAGACCGACAGGAAAGACACCCACTACCAGACGGAGGGGTTAAAAAGAAAAAGAGAGTCATTTGACTAGTTTTTCGGAAGTAATGCCATTGCCAGTATTAGTTATTAGTTATTACTTTTTTTCTTTTTAATAACCCAGGAACTTTTGCAAATCCGACCATTTCAAATTCCCCCCTTATTGTTGTACTGTAACCCGAAAACTCCCTGAAAATGCTTCCCATCCATGCCATGTCCTGAACACCTCACCTTCCATGCTCCCACGTATGTATCCATGCCCTATTCGACGCCTTGAAAAAAACACCTCCCATCCTCCATGTATGCAGATGTATTGTCGTGTCAAAAGAAAGAACATCGAGTCTCGAGTCTCGAGTCTCGAAGAAGAAAAAGCCGACGACCGAGATCGATCAGCACAGAAGAGCCCAGGATGCCTTCGGACGGGCCAGTCGGGAAAGCACAACGTCCTTGCCGACCCAGTCCTTCAGGATCTCCGACCACTTCGAGCCCGGTTTGAGCGGTCCGATGGTCTTGAATTCGGCGTTGTTGTCCCGCATGTGCAGGTAACTGGGTTCGGAGCCTAGCTCGGTGACCACCCTGTCGAAAAGAGGAGCAATCGGGCATCCGAGGTCGACGTTCTCAGCCAAGAGACCACGGTGAGTGTGGACGGACATTCTGGCGAAGGAATAGAATCCAACAATGTCGTCCTGCTGTAGATGTATCACCATGCCCTGCAAGGCGTCGACCTGCCATCGGCGGAGGCTGCGGATGAGTTGGAGGCTACAATGCATACTCCAGAAAGGGTCCAATGGACGGCAAAGGTTGAAGATGTTAGCCTTGAAAGGAATCAACCGCGCCTCCCAATAAATTGTGCGACAAGTCAACAGGAGGGCAAGGAAGCGCTCCAGATTGAACCGGACGGGAAGGAAATCCGGATAGGTCCCGCCGCTCAGTGGTGGTAATGTGAAGACGTGCTCGTAAATAATCAAACGAATTTCCCTGTGCAGACGGAAAAAGGACTCGGACACGCGGGTTTTGGTGGCGGCCGTATAACAATATCCTGGATGGATTTTTTATCTGCCATCTCGCTAGACATCCTAATCTGCCATCTCGCTTGACATCCTAAGTCCGTGTGAGGGCGTTGCGTAGTGTAGCTGGGGACCATGTCAGCCAAAGTCTACCACGACAAAAAAAGAAAGAAAGAAAGAACACATGGAAACTGAAACATGCAATCATGAAGCTGACAAAATTCTTATCCTGAGTAGGCAATGTCGCGGAACCAGGTGCAGGCGTGACTGCAGCCCTAGCCACCGCTCTAGCCCTAAACAGATCTCCAAAATAAAAACAGAAAGACACGCAGGAATACAACTAACCTTTGAGATAGCTCAGACTTGCAGAGCAGTCAAGTGCAAAGAACAGAGCAGGAACAACGGAGAAAAAGGAGCCCACCAGTCAAAGATGGGACGTGTCAGAGATGGGATGAGACTGGTGTGGACAAGTCATGAAGCAAGACAAGAGAGATTTTATATCGCTCCATGGCAGCGGTCTATGAAGGCGGTGAAGGGGCAGTATGTGAATTCACGGTGCGATATTCACGGTCTGAGGAGCACGTGCTTTTTGCTCGTCACTTAGAGGATGCTGACTTGGGCTGTGTGCCAGTCATCATGTAACGGAATACCTCATCCAGAGGCAGAGCGGGTATCGCCGGTTTGGATGGGGCAGGGCCTCTCTCCGCAGCGCTCTCAGAAGACTCGACACCAGCACCTGGAGCCTTCTCTTGGACTCCTACCATTTCCATCTCGTCTTCTACTTCCTCCTCCTCCTCCTCTTCCTCTTCTGATTCCTCGTCCGCGAGCTGACGCTTCAGACCCGTGACCACATTCTGGATGCCCATTTCTTTTCCTCCAACGTGAAATTACCACCCCAGTTCCGCCTTCTTGCTTCCATGTTTGCTTCAATGGGTGCCCATTCCCACAGCTCGGTCAGCTCCTCCTCGCTGAGCCCGTCTCTATCTCCCAGCGCGGAAGCACCTGCAGTCCGGCCCCGCGCAACCCAATCTTCCACGCGAGGATCCAGCTTTGTACGCAGCAATTGTTCTAGAACGCCAGCCTCGGTGCGCCCCGGAAAGGAGGGGGCCGGGTAGGCGACGAGGGAGGAGAGAAGCTCATGATGCTCCCACAGCTGCGCGGAGATACTGTTCAGATTGTTCGAGATAATGTTGGCTTGCGACTGCAGCGAACTCCTGTGTTCAATTAGCGATCAGCAGTCAAACATAACAACAACAACAACAACAACAACAACAACAACAACAACAACAACAACACGAGCGAAGATATACCATGAGGGCAGAGGATCGCTATGCTGCAAGCTTGCGACGAGGGAGCCCAGCGAGTGGGTGAGCTGCATCAGACGCTGTCGCGTCTGCTCGAGAACCTTGACTTGGTTCTCATTTATAGAGGTCGCCATTGGAAGCTGCCAAGCTGTGTATATCAAACGAGGGGCTGTACTGTACCTAGGTAGTCCCTGAGGAGGTTGCGACGTGAGTGCGGACGGCAGATGCTAGTCTGAAAGCGGATGATGACTGGCGTCGAGCTGCGGGCGCTGGTCGGGGTCCAAGCTTTGCCGAGCACGTTCCCCACACGACAGGAAACGGAATGCCCGCACTTCGTCCAGTTCAATCTGGCATTCACGAGGACATGTGTTGATTGCATAAATATATGGCAAGGCATTAGTATCATTGCATAGTTTCTGAATATTTTCCTTAATATTATCTCATTACCTGCTATATACGTTAATCTTCCGAGATTGCACGTCAGATCAATCAATCCTAAGGAGTGATAATAAGTAGTTCCAGACCAAAAGCCTATTTATTTATTAACAGACAGGACTCGGGTATCAAAGCTGTACAAGTGGAGTAAGAGAGAAGGTAAAACAAAAAAAAAGTGACGCTTATATAACTCCCATCTCCGTAAACTCGTATAACATCGTCAAGTGCGCCCCAGGTGCGTCCAGCACTGTCCATGGCGCGGGGAGGGTGTGCTTCACTCCATGGCTGGTAAATCTGGTGCATACATAATCATAACCGGACAACGTAACAAGCAACGCCTGATAGTCAAAGAATGGAAGAAGGCGTTATATCAGAAAACCGCGCCGAACACATTTATCTCCTGAAAGATGGTCATCGACCCTGCTGGGATGGAGGCGGAGGGAAATGGGTCTGTTGCTGCTCAGCGGGCTTCTCAGCCTCATGAGGGTGAAACGCCTGAGCCGGAGCAGGGACGCCCGGAGATACCGGTGACGCGTACGACGCAAACCCGGTCTTCGAGAATCCAGCGTCGTACCTCCGCCCGTCGGAATCGACCACGTCGAAGCCGGATCCATAACCATAACCAGGTGAACCCACCATCTGATGGGGCATAGCGCCAGGGCTCTGGTAGGGAGAGAAATTCCCCCAAGCAGCCTGTCCCGGGGTGCTGATGGTGGTGTCATTCCAGCGCGCATGGAGGTGGTGCGAATAGCTGCGTTCTTTGGCCTTCTTGCGACGGTGACGGATCAGACAGAAGCAGCAGAGGGCGGTGAGGGCAACGAGGATTAGGAACCCGATGATGGGAAACACAATGATAACCGTTAGGAACTTCTGGACGGGTGACTGTGCCGCTGCGGCCGAAGAAGTCGTCAGCGACGCCGTCGTGGTGGGAAGTTCAGTCGAGTTGAAGATCCGGGATGGACTGATCGGGAACGCGGTTCCAATGAGCGTCTGGAAGTGACAGTTATAGCGAATTGCTTCCAGGACTACCAAGTCACAACAAGTCAGTTTGATCCGATGACTCAAGCTGGGGGTAGAAGAGAGAAAATACAATTCGCCAGAAAAGCCTGTTGAGACGTCAATGCGTAGCACGCTTCACAGGTCGAGACCACGTTATCCGCAAACGCCGAGTCGCCGCAGAAGGTGTCCATTGTAGAAGGGGTCGGATTTTGCAGCTGAAACTCAAGCGCAGGCGACAGTGGGGTACATGAAACCAGACAAGGCGTCGAGACATTGGTCACCGCTGCTGGAAAGTTATAGACGCAGGCTGAAAAGGCATAGCGAAGATTGTCTGGGAGAAATGCGATCAGCATTCAACTAGCCCTGCGGAGTGATCGAGGGTTCACATACATAGACCCCAATCTACGTCTGTTTCTCCGGTGGACTGGTCCCCGTAGACACTCTGCAACTCGCAAGAGATGCAACTCTGAAATTGCGATCCGGTGGTGGTGCTGGTGTATTGTGAATCAAGACAGACGATCTCGTCGGTGGTGGTATTCGTCGGATTCGCGCACACACTGGTACAGGGCGAGCCTGGGGTCACCCTCAAGCTGAGGATGCCCGGCACGAGGCTGAGAAGGCAGAGGACAGCGCGAGTAGCCGCCATGGTGAGAATATGGGGCTCCTCTTAGCGACAACAGTTGAGGAAATCAGAAGGAACTAAGAACCAGCCCCCGGGTGAAACTGGCTATGACATCGAAAAGAGATTGCGGGGCATTTGATTAAGAATCTAAACAAACCCAACTTCTCGCGAGAATTATGTCCTCACAGGTCCCAGATAGATGACTGCTGTAGTATAGACGAGATCGAAAGAGCTGTGCAGGAAGAACTCTCGGATTGATAAAAGGCGGGGGGTAAGCAGCGATCGAGGCGAGGCCATCACACTACCGTACCACCTAGGATACTAGTACTAGGACTACAGAGTCCACACAGAGAAAAAGAAAAGACCCTGTCGGCAATCCGGCATGCACAGCAGAGCACGCATTCTTAGCTCCAGAAGCTTAGCTCTCTGGGCGCTTAGCCAGCGCCTCAGATACGATGGGCGGGTAGCGTTCGGTTGCTGATCACAGCACATCAATCAAGTCTGGCAAAGACAAAGCTGATGATGGGTCAGCCAACAGGCAGGAAGCAAAGAATCAAGCAGTGAAAGACTGGCAAGGATTGGCCATGGACAGCGCTGTGACTGTGACGCTCTGCAGCAGACTGCATACTCCGCACACCCCTCTCTGCAGGCGATTGCAGCGGCAGACACGCTGATTCGCACAGGCTAAAAGGCCGGAACTGCAGGCACAGACCAGCCGGCCAAACCAAACACCAATGATGAGGCGCAATGAGAGCAATGCAAGATTAATAGCCTGGAAAGCAGATCAACGCGAGTGGACAGCATGCGCTGGGGTTTAGATGGATTGAGTGGAGAGATCATGGCAAGCGGGGAGCCAGCAAACATTCCCACTAAGGAAGTATGGAGTAAGACACCGCAGACAAGCATTCACCTAGTAATAGTCCCAGCGCAAAATATGTACTCAGCTTGAGGGTTGTACAGAATGTGCATTCAGCTGATCCTGCCATCCAATTAATTCACCAGGCGAAATGTAGTACAGGTTTGCAGCCCTGGAATGAATTCTGAATCCCCATTACGGTAGTCATTCACAGTCACTCTGTACTACACTGGGTATTTCCAATAGCCCAATCCAAAGGCAGAGAGTAGGTATTAGCAGAGCAGAAATTCTACACGATCGACGCTGGAAAAATAAAAAGTGGCGGCAGATTGCTTCTGCTTGTAGTCATACTATGTACAGCAGGCTACCAAGAAGAAGAAATTCAACCTGGCAGGTACAGTACATGTACTGTAGACAACAAAAACAGGAATAAGCTATAGCTTAGCAACATGTGACCTGTCATAGGATGTATTTATATCCTTCCTGCTGATCACAGCGGGCAAACCGCGCGCTAAATCCTTATTACGTGCCTTAGTATAGGTACCTACCGAGCAAAAAATCTACGAGCACCCTGTCGACTACCCTTCTCGTTTTAGTAGGTGAGCATCGCCGCCCTGAACTCACCCGATGGCGGGTGAGGGGCGGGTGAGTAGGGTGATCGCTGTGCGATAGTCGCGCAACTAGAGTGATTAGTGCAAGGCCAGTTCAACTGGTCTTTTAGCTGGTATGGACAAGTCTCACATTCACTATACCACAGTTTCCTATTGGTGGAGTTTTCTGCACCTCAAATATGACAGTTCTATGTCTCTTATTAGTTTAGAGATATTTGTATAGCCTCTTCTATTGCTGCCTTAAGACCCACTAATTATGGCTCTACATGTCTCTGCAGAACATGAAAATAAAGTTCTAGTTCTTCTCCCAGGTATTTAGTCTGCAGAGCATCCTCCTTTATCGCCACTGTTATGATTATTTGGGTACTAAGCATTTTATAGTCATCTTATTAGATTCCACCGACTTCTTTTTTTTTTGCTATTTTGCGTTGGTTGTGGCCTTTTGTCGATGCTCTTTTCTGTACGCTGACCTGGGGTGGACAATACCATCTCCCTCATCTTACAGTATCCCTATATGGCCTCCATGATAGACGGAACTACGGTTGAAGAATAGGACATCCTGTCTATCCAGGCAGTCAAGAGGTGGAAGAAGGCCTGGTAAGAAGCTATAATCTATAGGTGAGTTTGAAGGCTTTAGCAAGCAAACAACACTTCCCCTGGATTGTGTCCAGCTTCAAAATATACTCCGGCCTGTCCCAGCCTACCTCGCTGATAGGAGACCCCAAACCATGATGATTTTCTTTATCCACGAAAATGTGTCTAAAGGTCTGGGAGACCTCAAACAGCGTATATGACTTGTTGCCAAGAATCCTATCTCACCGATCTCTCTTCGCTGTGCAACATTCCACAATATTGTATTCACGAGGAAGGCACGGCCTTCACTTGGATCATAAGATCAACCAATGACAGGTTTTCCAAACAAAAGCGCAAAGCATCACCTGTCGATTTCTTTGCAAAGGCAGACAACGGTGATACGAGGTCCTTAGGAAGATTGCCGCGATTCTCAACAATCGAATCAATTACCTGAGAAATATGAGAACCAAAAATTCTCGGTATGTAGGGCTTGCTTACACACTGAAGAAAGGACTTGCAGTCGAGATGGCCGCTGCTGAATGCAAACGCTTTGAGAACGATTGCCTGTGATACTTTCTCCATTTTGCTTGTGAAGACAGAACTTCCGGGCCAGGCCACATGTACGTAGTAGAAGTGGTCTTCTTCAGTTCCCTCAGCGGTCCCACATGACATTGATGGCTTCACTGCCTACTGCTTTCGTCAGACGGGTATCGTAACCAATTAGGTATAGTGGCAGAGACTACTAATGCACGAGCTGTAACTTTCGCTACTGGAAGTTCCCACTAGATTATTAACAGGTTAACTACCTAGGTAACTAACTAACTATTTCCTTACAATAATAGTAGATATACTCCGTAGAGCCGAGGCTATTCATATTACCGGATTAGGCAAGCGTCCTCCATGGTGTGGAACTCTCTCCAACAAGCCCAGTCGGAGTCGGGTCGACATAAAGGCCTCTCGCACGATCCACACATAAAATATATGTTAGACTCCCAGCTGGATTCCTTGGAGGTTCTTTCTGCCATGGAATTAATTCGTGGCGTTTTTATATGCATTTTTATATGGAATTCAAATTCGACGTGGCGCGCGTTGACGTGTCGGTTTACTGCCGGTTTTTGAAAAGCGGTGAGAATTTCGGCCAATTAGACGCATTGTCGCTGCCAAGGGGATATGGTGGGACGGTTTTGCTACTTATAACGTTGATTGGCTGTAGGACAGACAGAACACAGTGATACAACGTATTTTATGCATACTATATACGTAGTACACACAGTTATACCACGTATTTTATGCATTCTATGTACGTAGTACTACGGTGGTTCATAGTCGTACCTACTAATGGCCCCAGAACCCTGAAACCCGCACTTGAAGGCGGGTATATAAACCAGCTCGACTCGACTGCTCTGCCGTTTTTATCTATTTTTTTCTTTATCATTTCTTTCTTTCAACAGGGACTTTCGCTTGCCAAGTCACGGATAAAAAAATGACCCAAGAGAAGGAGATCTATCTTCTCAAGAGAGACAAGGATGAGTCTGCTCGGTATGTGCTATATGTATTTAAGTACTCCATGAACAATCTACGGAGCCTCACCACTGACAAGGAATATGTACATATCTATCGCTGCAGGCTTGACGAGCAACATACATTTTTCGTGGACGTAATTGGAGGAAGTCCAATCCATGCATCAATATCGAAGGACCGTCTGTTTGCTGTTGCAGATATTGCGACAGGGACAGGGTAAGTCGCGGACCTCATTTTGACTTGTTAGTGGCTACAATAGGAACATTCTTCACCTGGAGCGAAGTTCAGATGGTTTATAACACTAATCTAATCATGTATATAGAATCTGGCTCAAGCATGTCTCCGAGCTGTTGACGAAGGAGGCCCCGTCAGACCGTTCGCGATATTATCAGGGCTTCGATATCTCTCCTGCCCAGTTTCCTGCTAATGCTGGTGACATACATTTCTCGGTTCAGGATGTGCTGGAGCCATTTCCGCCCGAGCATATGAATCGCTACGATTTGGTCCATGTCAGATTCCTGGCCGGTGCTATCAGACAAGCGGACTACAAGGCTGTGGTCGCTAACTTAGTAGCGCTTCTGAGTAAGAATATCCGGCCCATGTTTACTCCGTGGCCATTCAAATGGTCTGCACAAGTAACTTTGCTGTTTTGATTGTCTGGGACTGGGTTCTTCTCTTCTGCTTTCCGATGGAAACCAGCTAACGAAACCCCTCATCTCCAAAACCAGAACCCGGCGGCTACATCCAATGGGTCGACTTTGAGTTGGACGCCTTATCCCAAAGCAAAAAAGACGAATACCCGCGCTTCTCTGAAATCGCAAAACAAATACTTGATTTTGGAGTGAGGCTCGGACTCAGCAGCAGCACGCCCGCGGTGGTCTACGAGGCAAGCAAAGAAGCCGGGCTGGTGGACGTCACCAGACACGAATGCAGCACCCTTGCGCAGCCGCAGCTGCATGAGAGGGCGCAGCGGTGGATGCTGCGAGCATTCAGGGCTTTTGTGCCGCAGATGTTGCTTCGGAGTGGGAAGGTAGCGAACGAGGAGACCGCGCTGAGAGAGACGGATGAGCTATTGAAGGAGATTGAGGGGTGTTTTGCGGCGGGCGTGGTGCCAGATGCGAGGATTGGGATTGTGGTTGGGCGGAAGCCGGAGTAGGTGAGTCGGTAGGTTGATATATGAAGGACTTCCAAAGTCCAAAAACAGATCTAAGCATAATTGTAGGAGTCATTTCGAGTTGAACTGCTCAATCAGATTGATTACGAAAGGTCGATGAATGACTCTGATGGCGAAAAACTGTTCGGTTGAGCAACTATCCAAGGCATAAAGTAAATGCTCTATGACGGGCATTAGTGGGTTTGTACAAGAGTATTACTCCGTACACTAGAGTATCAGTCACAAGCTTTCCTGTCCATATAGCGGCCTGGATACTACTATTCACCTCTAGTAATGGGCAAATCCGCAGTCCTCGTTTCAATGAGAAACTGACCGCCATTTGAACAACCAATTTTCCAAGCTCATTACGGCTGTCAAGTCCGAAATAGGCCAACCGTGCGTCTTCAGAACAGCCCCAATCCAATATTATTGACGCCGGCAAGACATCACCGCGAAACACGTAGCTGGCATTACCACAGTGGAGGATTGGGGGTAGTCTAGATACATCATCTGTACAGGGGGAGATAGGGGTTATGTATGGCATAGTTCCAAATTACTAATCCCCCTCCCTATTCTCTATGCCTAGTATATGGTAGGGTTCTTTAAGGTTTTGGCAGTTTTTTCCTTAGGGATTGGCTTCTAGGGCAACACCGGATGGTTAAGGCTATCGGGCTAATATAGAATTATGATCCTACCGGCCTTCTTACATAAGGATGGCACCATGTATGTTAGACTGTTGAGGGTGTGCCATAGTCCGAAAACGCTCTATAAATACAAGGAAGATTACTTTCAAATGAGAGGTTGGTGATACTACTATACTCCCGGCCAGAAGGTATCCGTTCCGATAACGTACTCGGAGAGGTGGCTTGCATACGTTATTAGTCGAGATTATTTTCTTTTTCTGTCGAGTGTCAACCTCAAATAAAAGAGGAATATAGACTTGTAAATTTACTAGAATTTACTTTGAAACTTAATATCATTGGACCGGTCATTGTACAGGGACAGGTCGGAGTGCAAAGGGAACTGATCTCTGGCCGGTGATTTATCCTGCGCAGTCGGCGGGTGATGATAACAGATAACAGATTGTGCAGCTGTGCCAGATTCGGGCCGTCCGTATTTTCCTCTTCACGGAGCTCGGCACGTCAGCCAGGCTGCATAATTCGGTTCCTGAAGCTTGCTCAAGTTATGCACAGCCGAATTATTCACCATCCGATGTGCCGATATGAACCTCCAGCATTTCGACTTGCGAATTCTTTGTTGCGCCCCCTTGGATTTTCTTTCTTTGTTTCCTTGCCAGATTCCTCCTTAGCTTCGACGGGCACCTGTTCTCTTCTTGTGCTTCTGTTCTCGGCGATCTGTATCGACTTTGACCTGATCAACTGCCATATGGGAGGGCAAAAGAGCACCTCCGATCTGGAGGTTTCCAAGACGCCACACTGGCGTCTCGTCATCGACCAAGCTGTGGTGACTCCTGAGGTGCAGAACTTCCCCTACACCGGGTCGGGAACGTGTGATGACCCCTATGTTATCACCTGGATTCCTAATGATCCCCGCAATCCAATGCTCTTCTCGCCGGTGAAGAAGTGGATGCTGACGGCTCTGGTTTCTGTTTCAACCCTTGCTGTCGCGTTTGTCTCCTCTGCATACAGTGGTGGTGCAGCTCAGGTCATGGAGCAATTCCATGTCGGTTCAGAAGTGGCCACACTCGGCGTCTCCTTGTTCGTTCTAGGCTTCGCGATCGGACCGTTGATATGGGCGCCGCTTAGTGAGGTGTTCGGTCGCCAAATCCTCTTCGTCGTCACCTATGGCTGCCTAACAGCCTTCAACGCAGGTGCCGCTGGTTCTCAGAACATCCAGACGCTCTTAATCCTGAGATTCTTTGCTGGTGCATTTGGATCTTCACCTCTGACCAATGCAGGAGGTGCAATTGCAGATATGTTCGATCCCTCACACAGAGGGCTGGCCATGACTCTCTTCGCGGCTGCTCCTTTTCTGGGACCTACGCTTGGACCTGGTGAGTCAAAGTCTCTGGCCCTTCTCAAGTCGCACTGGTTGATCGTTTCGTCCTAGTTATCGGAGGCTTTCTTGGCATGAATGAAGGCTGGAAATGGGTAGAAGGTTTCCTGGCCATTTTTTCCGGCGCTCTTTGGCTCGTTGGTGCTGCGTTACTGCCCGAAACGTATGCTCCTGTTCTTCTACGCAAACGGGCCGAGAGACTAGCCAAGATGACCGGAAAAGTATATCGGAGTAAGCTGGATGCTGATCGACCAAGAAGCTCCTTGAAGGAGATGTTTGGCGCGGCGCTATTGCGACCCTGGATACTTCTCTTTCGTGAGCCGATTGTGCTCATACTATCGATATATATGGCTATAATCTATGGGACCCTCTATATGCTGTTCCCTGCATTTCCCATCGTCTTCCAAGAAGTACGAGGCTGGAATCAAGGTATTGGGGGTCTGGCATTTCTTGGTGTCACAGTGGGCATGATGTTCGCTGTCGCTGCTGCTCTCTGGGATAACAAGCGTTACATCCGCGTTGTCCAGAAGCATCAAGGGTTTGCTCCTCCAGAATCTCGACTCCCTCTATGCTTAGTTGGTGGCCTCGCACTTCCAGTTAGCCTGTTTTGGTTTGCATGGACAAATTATCCATCCATCCACTGGATTGTCAGCATAATTGCAACGGTTCCATTCGGGTTTGGGGTGGTCACTGTCTTTTTGACTGTTGTCAACTATCTGGTTGACTCTTACACGATATTTGCGGCTTCTGTCTTAGCGGCCAATGCCGTTCTTCGTTCCCTGTTCGGCATGGCATTTCCACTTTTCACCACTTACATGTATCACAACCTTGGTATCCACTGGGCTTCAACAATTCCGGCTTTCCTCGCCCTGGCCTGCACTCCTTTTCCCTTTCTCTTTTATAAATATGGAAGCGCTATTCGGCTGAAGTGCAAATTTGCCGCACTGTCGGATGATTTCATGCGGAAACTGCGCGAAGCCCCTCAACAGCGGGCTGAGCAGACGGATGAGAGCATGGGAGACACAGAAGATATCAATGAGAAGGCGACGCCGCCCGAGGCTAGCAAGGTGACAAGTGACCGGCGCCAGTCAATGGCTTCCACGGTATATAATGAGGAGAGCGCATAATAGGAACCCATACGGTATTGATCGTGTTCATACTGGTCACTCCATAGAGTACATGACATAGCAATCAGCAGCGAGTGGCGAATCAAAAGAGATGATCCGGTCAGCACAGTGCAGCGGAGAAATGAGGTCTTTATACCCCCTCAACGGCAAAAAGGCCTCTCTCGCGAACCAAGAACCCCCCCCCCCCCCCCATGTTACTAGTTGTTCACGTTGGCCTTATAGACATAGATAAAAATTCCACTCGACGCAATTTTCGTGAGCTTTAGAATATTTTAATAAAACCCCTGTATTACCATCTCCGTAATAATTCAGGGAATCTTTTTTGGGCGCTCCCAGATTGGCTTATAAGCGGCTCCAGTGGTCGCCCCAAATCCTACATCTGTGCATGGTGGCTGATCGGATCTCTTTGCAACCATGCATGGGGAAGAAGAAGTTTTGGCCATTGGCAGACCCTCCCATGTTATGGCCGATAAAGAGTCCGTCCTCGGCCGCCCTAGCTCTAATAGCCATGGACCCAAAGGATCAGCACGGTTATGGTGCGCTAGCGGACAATAAATAATTGGTGAAAATGATGTACTTATTTGCAACTAAATATTATATTTTACCCGTAGGATTCTCTTTGCGATCGACGAGATCCTGCCGACAACAATAGTAGATCGCCAGACGCTGTGGCTAATGGCTCCGCGGGCCATCCTAGGTTGTCTGCCCAGCCCGATCGAGGAAGAAAGTAACATGTACATGTATTCTTTCGAACCCAGTATCTCAGCACCGCCTGCAGAGAAGTTCTCCATAAAGTATAGAGGGACGGTGTCAAAGATTTTCGAACCCCAGCGGGTGAATGGGGGAAAACCCCCTGGAAGAGTCCTGCCAAGATGCCCGCCCTCTACTCCGCTGGACACTTAGTGAGGTCCCAAGTGGGCGACATTGCCATTGTCCAATCTGGGACGAGGCGATGAAGCATATGCGAATACATCAGATATGAGACGCTTGGATGATGGGTCCGTTTGTTGTCTACTCATAGTTGTATACCCGGAAAGATGTCGAACTTTTGATTGACGGTTGAACGCCACGATCAGAGATGGCCTCTCTACATGCCGAGTATCAATACATGCTGAGCACTAACTGTCAACTAGCAGAATCTCCCTTTAAGCATACATTATTTTAGTTTGATAATCACTCTGCTAATGTCATTGTCAATATTAAGCTAGATTAAACTATGACTTGACTCCTGTGATGCAAGCAAATTGCAAGGCATATTCTGTGCATAACCATTGCATTCTACCCCTGAGGTTTCACCTAGACATTATAGGATTATCCACAGCAAGTATTGCCACTTCAAACTTCATATTTGCTATTTAAGAGGATGCTAGATTACTAGTTTCAGTGCAGTAATGCTTACTAATTAAGTGGTGATAGAATGAATATAGCATCTGGATTATGTATACGAAAGGCTAATGCAGGTGTGGCTGATAAGGGGAAAACTCGAATAAGGTTGGTAATCAAACCTGACTATGGCCAGCTTCTTAGAGTCTAGAGTTGGAACGATTTAGTGTGTAAAATGAAGGATGACATTAATCCTATGGAGTATAAATAAAGGTATTCTATATAGTAATGAACTTCTTACTAGAGAAGGGTCTAGAACCCTAGCTAGGTTTATAATATCTTTTAACAAAGTTACAATAATAATAACCACATTCGGGAAAGTCATGACAATGCTAACACCTTATTGGCTCGTTTTACTAACAGGAAGTGGTACTTTGGCAGAGGAAAGGAAGGGGATCTGTGTTAGTACTCCGGTAATAATTAAGGATGCCTGAAGACATTAAACTTCATCTATCTCCTGATGACGTCTAGTCTAAATCCCAGAGGACAGAGGAACAGGAATTATAATAAAGAAGCAGGATAGAGAGAGATCTGGGAAAGGAGGAGAGTTAAGAAGAGAATAGAGGTATAAGATTGTAGTTAGGAAGCTAATTACCTCTTTTGGAAGGCAGCAAGGTCTCGGGTCACCTGATCTTCTAATAGGTGGAGATACCATCTGAAGGAAAGCTTTCATACAAGATCTTATATAGAATAAACATCGTTACAGCAGAAAACCCATCTATAAGGATTAGGAATGTGCGCTGAACAGACCTGGAAGCTTATAACTTAGAATGGCAGCAGCTGGCTAAATTAAGCCCTATTTTCAGAAGCCGCCTAGGCATGCAGAACTCTCTCAAAGCATACTTGAATAACTATTTGACAGGGTAATTAACTCAGAGCATCATTGCGCTCAGACGTGGCAGTGACAATAGGAAATCTCTGTCGAGGAAGCTATTGTAACCCTATCTTGAGTCTGTCGGCGCAGACAATAAGATGACCGAATTTTGACTAACTTTTTGACTAGACTAGAATCCCTAGTATAACATGAAGAAATAGTGATAATTATAAAAGATCAAGAAGATGTGAGAACAGACTAATTTTATATGGTATCAAGAGAAAGATGAGCGAAAAACAGCTTGAGCAACCAATTCTAATGATTAGAACCTATCTATCTAATTCGATCTTATCGCGCGAAACAAGGAAAATTCTAATGAGCATAGCGATCTACTCGTACGCAACATGACTATCGTATCTTTATCCTATATTCTATCTTATAGAGGATAAATGAAATACTTACTCTCCAAATCCATCAAATCGAGCAACAAGACCTCCACTTCGACTTTTCACTGGACGCCCTTCTTCATCAACCTGCTTAACAAAGCCCACCCCATGCTTGCCCAACGCCTCCTGCTTGGCAATCCAAGCCTGTTGCTCTACATTTTGACAAGACAAGATCCATTAAATGATCAGTTAAATCACCGGCGTGCTGACCTAGCTAACCATGCCAGATCTGGTGCTGGTTGCTCTTTATAGAGACAATCTTCTTCACTGACATTACTATCCTTAGATGCCCATCTACCCATATTATTAGCAGTTATCATAAAAAAAAGTGGATCAAACCATATACCCTATAGTCTACTAAAACTCTGTTCTGAAGTTCAATCGAGTCGTCAGAATACTTGTTTTCAGCTCTCACACTGTCCTTGTCTTAATATGTCCCTTTCTCATAGCCATTTGCCTTGGCATGAGCAGGTCTATCCACCTTTTTCTTGAGCATATTGGCAGATTTCTAGCAATAACTTGCACCAGAGAGAGAACAGAAAATCTGTAGAGACAGGCATGGAAATACAGCAAAATATCCGCAGAATCAAAAGAAAGTGCGGAAGGGAAAGAAAAGGAGAGTGGAGAGGCAGGCTGGAGAAAACGGAGAGAACGAAATAGGCGCGCAGGACACCTCTTTCACCACTGTTTTTTTTCTCTTTGGAGGTCGCAGGGGATGACCCACTGCCACCTTCAATTTTTCTATCTATTCCATGTATAGCGACTCCTTGGTTGGATGTTGTTAAACAACTGGCATGAGCATCAGGAAAGGATGGGTGAGGATGGAGTGAGTATAAATCAGTTTGGGTGATCTGATCACCCAGCTCACCCCGTTAAAGCAGCAGTGTCCGAGTGAGGAAGGAGAGAACTGCTCGCAGATTTTTGAACGATATTTTGACCTATCTATCAAAAATCTACGGGCACCTGGTCGACTACTCTTCCGGTACTAGTAGGGGAGCAACGCCGCCCTGAGCTCACACGATCGGGGTGAGGGGCGGGTGAGTGGGGTGATCTACAGGCGCCTGTCGCACGACTAGGGTGATTAGTGCTGCATAGGCTCACCCTTCCACGCTTCAGCTGAAGCACTAGTCTCACATTCTCCATAACAAAGGTATATGAATACAAAGCCCTAATGCCACCTAATTTGCAGAGCTACAAGCTGCTCTAAATTTACCGGCAAAATACTGGTGAACAAGACAAGGAAAGACAATAATAAAATCCTTCTAGCTCCAATTATGATGAATGCAATAGCTTATGAAAGATAGCTTATTATTGTGAATGTTCTCGGCGTAAGGCTGCCGAGAGCTCAGTGGGGAAATAGATGAAGTCTATCTAGGCATAGAAGATCAATATATTATTGCTCCCTCTGGGGAAGAAAAAGAAGAACTGACTAGGAGCCGGCGTTGAGGTCGGCTCTAAATCTGCGTGGCCGGTTTGGCGGTCACGTGGTAACTGACAGCTGATTGGTCAGACCTGGCAGCTGCCTGAATGCCGTATGGGTCAGGCACCAACACACCCCCCTCAGCGCCAGGGCTGGCCAACAAATTCTACATACATGAAGTCCTTTCCAAAGGTATTTTGACTTGACCAATCCCATTGTTCCGTTTATTCGTCGTTATGGTCGTCAATTCCATCATCCTTGACGTCCACTTTG
>NW_013562615.1:0-67058 GCF_000968595.1 Rasamsonia emersonii CBS 393.64 | reverse complement strand
AGGCCAAAATCGCATTCAGCAGCTTGATACGCAGCTTAATGAGAAGCTTGATGAGCCTACACCTATGCCTCAACGGCGAGCTCCACAACGCTGCAGTGGCTGTGGGACTATTGGACATACCATAAGGAATTGTCCTAATAAATAGCTATATATTCAACTACTAGATAGTCTAATTTAATTGTATTGGTGGTTGAAAAGCTTCAAAATTATAGTGGGTGCGGCGAAAATTCGTCGCTCGGTGGTATTCGTCGCTCGGTGGTTGATTACGTTAGTACCTTAGTAGTTTACTAAGATAGGACTAGTCTCCGGTTTTCCAACGTTCTGTACTTCGGATAGTCAGTTGCCTCCTATTATGCGGACTGTTGCGTCCACGAGCCTCATAACTCTGGACAAGCAGTTCTCTTTAAAGTTGCGGTAGCATGCTGCGTCTATCTATATAAATCTTTCTTTCTGCCCCAACAACGTCCACTCATAGATATATTTTCAGTGCTTGCCATACCCAGTTTACGGAGTATCAATCATCCAGGCATTTCCATTCCCTCAAGCACTCTATTATCGTCATTCTGGGCAGGACTCAGCCTTACAACAACCTGGTTCTCTTTTTCTCATTTTTTCCCTCCCTGTTTAACAAGGCTCTCTCTCTTTTTTTCCCCCTCGTTGCCTTTTTTCTTTCACCCTCTTCATTGTTAGGATATCCATTATTATTGGCAAAATTTCCCGTCGGTAAGGTCGGTAGCAATTTAAATCCCTGCCTCCTACACTGCACCCGCACATCCTTGTTCAGTTAGTTAATCTGCGAGGCGTCACCGGGCAAAAAACCCCGTTTGTTACATGTCAGTGTCAGAAATTGCCAATCAATCAAGCAGTCAAACACCCCACCCTATTCCTCTCTGCATGATGAGCACACCTTCATTTTTCTGTTCTTGTCGTGGTTAAGATTGTCGAGGAATTGCCAGTTGAGGCTAGTTGCATGGTTCTGTTTCCAGAAAGAGAAAAAAGTAGGTATGTACCCATGTAGGTGGTAGGTTGTGTAGAAAGCGAACACGACATCAAACAGAAGATCAAACAGGTTCGGATTCCGAAGATATTTGCCGAACTGTCAAGGTCCAGGTCTTTAGGATTGGATGCTTTTTATTTCAATTGCGACTGCTACAGTGTACACACAGACCACGTGTTATGCCTAATGTTATTTTATTACCCCACCTTAACTCAAATGGGAGATGTGGCTGTGCTATGACTTCATGCAGTCTGGATATATTCCACTATGAGCTTATTGCAGATTTATCACATTTGGATTGTCCAGTGGACTAGCTAATAACTGTAATAAGCACAGAGTACAGTGCATATATGATCTCCAACTAGCAATCCGCGAGTTGAGCAGGTGCCACCCGCACTGCATAATGCCTTGGTCAATGCATAGCTTGCATAATAAAGCGGTTCCACATTCGGACATTCGGACTATGGTAAGTAATACGGAGTAGGACCATAGATGAAAGCAGCCAGCAGTGGTCTTATAACCGTTGTTTCTGTGCAGGTGAGAGAGTACAGTTTGTACAAGAGTTATCAGTTATAACCTATTGACATGCGTATTGTTGAATTCAGAGGTTGTGATTTCGTTCCAGTAGCTTTCGGCGAACAGCCATTCGCTTCTAGAAAACGACTTATGATCCGATTCTCTCCGAGTATATACCTCTTTCGAAAACCATGTGATCGTGGATATGTATCTGCTAATAGGTACATGATACGTGTCCATGCACATGCACATATATATCTAATTAACATATATCTTGGATGTACAGCACATTGTGCAGCACAATAGTAGTATACAGCGGATAGACGGGAACATGACTAGTCACGCCTTACCATCCTATTTATCCTTCAAAGCGCCGATATGATTGAATAAGATTACAGGCCAGGCCATGCAAGGTAAGTGTACATTGCTCGCACGCATCTGTCTTAGTCGAATAGAATCTAATCGGCCCATGAACCAACAAACAAGCAACCAACATTAATATAATTTAAACCAACTCATTCAGTGAGGATGAGGAAAAAATGATGGATCTATCTATCAATCGATCCATCAATGTATCTCATGGCTTGGCAGAATTTTCCAGAATCTATCTAGAAATGACTCAGAATAAATAAATATGGAGTAAGCGGAAGTAAGGGATAGTATTGCGTGTGTGGCTTAGATCTAATTTTTTTTTGCCGATAGCAGTAATTTGCCTCTTTTGCTATTGCTATATATAGCTAGTTTCAAACTTAGATAGCTTGAATAACCTGTAGAGATGAGGAGAACGAACTAGGCATCCAATGATTAATGACTTAGAGATGTCCTGTCCCGTATGTATGTACAGTAGTTTATAACAGTCAGAACAATCCATCCTGTTGTTGTGTTATATAATCTTGTTGCTTCTTACCACCATATTCGTTGAGCTCTTTCTGTTTACCGCTTGCTTGACTCATGCAGTACATCCTGCGGCTGAGAAAGTTGTTTGTTTGTTCATGTCATCTGTCCAACATGTTCAAGGAATAGTTGCCTAAATGGCTCATTGAATATCTAGATCGCAGTTCGCTACATATGCCTTTTCTAGGTAAACATGCGGAGAACAGAAGCAGTTAGTTCTATCGTTTTGCAGTCAGGAAGATGCATTTACATGTGATTGCTCTGTATGAAGGTTACGAGGTCATTTGCTTGGCGTGAGAGTTCGCGGCATGGCATTCGTATTTTTACAAACAAGGTTACCTTTCGTATATCCTCAAGTCCCGAAGAATCTCTCTTGCCACATGCACGCGTACATCTGATGTCTGGGTTTCTAGTCTGGTGGCGTGTCTGACTCAGGCGCAGCAGGCGAGTAGATGGGTAGGTAGAGCTGGGAGTGGATGAGCTTCTCTAGGGATGGTATCGCCACAGACATTAATATTATTAATTGCAGCAAAGTAAGAATAATCCAAACCAGAGTCTGCCATCTGACTCGTCTAGTGTGAGGCTGAATATCGTCGGAGAATAATCAACTGACAGTGCATGTCAGCTGATCCATCTTCGTCATCTCACTCTCTTGAGTGACCAGCCTGACAGGTATCCCACCATTTCACCCGGGTTTCGGGGTGTCAAGGGCGTGGTGTGTAAGAACGATTGTTAGCAATAGGTAGATGCCAGTCTGGAGGCTGACATAGGGTTTCTATAGATTGGGGTGCAGGCAGCAACACGAGACAGCAAGGTGGAAACTCAAGGCAACAAAGGTGACTGAATGGCTTGTAAGCAGTTTACTGATCCGGAATTCCGGAATGACTCAAACTGAATAATAAGTCGAAGTACCATCGATAAAGCCTTGCTTGCCTGTTGCAATAGATTGAAAAAATGACAAACGGAGATTTACCTCTTTCGTGGTTGGGGAAAATAGTCACAGGTCAGAAAAAAAAAAGGCAACAACACAGAAGAAGAGAGATGACACAAAATGGAAAGAGAAGAAATTTAAAAGAATAATTAATCGTGCCATGGTTATTATAAATTTATAATCCTATGTACCTAACCAATGCAAGATGCGTCTGCCACATACGAGAGTTGCCATTTTTGGAATATATAGATCGCGATCTTTCTAGGACAGGACGACAGAATATGGACAAATTCATTGAATATCGGATATGGACCAGATTAAGCGATTCATAACTTCGCTTTCTGTGAGTAAAATAACACTCATACTGAGAAGGCTTGCTTGCTTCCATTTCTCAGAAAGATTCCTTCTAGTCTGATGCACATACATACAATCAAATGAGTTTGGAATTCCTGTTTTTGATAAAGTGCAAAACTATTGACATCTGTATAATATACATGATTGATTATGGTTGCACATTCTCAGGAATTCCCTGATTTTATTCCGTCATTTCTACCTGGCGAACAAGAATCATTACAGTCTTATTTGATAAATTCATTTCTGACAAGTTCTAACGATACATTTGTCTTGTCAATGATATTCATTTGCTAGTTTCTCGATAGAGCCCCTAGACTCCCACGCCGTTCATGACACAATTGATCAATATACCGTGCTCGAGACGAGTAATGTTTAATGATTGCAGTCCAGGCCAAGAAATGGTTATGCTGTTAGACTTGATGAAAGTCCTCATGCTGATGCTGCAGACAGACACGAGGCAGATATAAGAAAGACTCGGTGAGCATGAGAAAGATTACTGAAAACGTTTTCTCTCTGTCTTTTTCCTTTTTTTTTCCTGCTTGATAGACCTTATCTGTTTTTCCTTCGACTCTATTTTATCCTCCCTCTTGCTTTTCGAGTTCATGTTCAGCAGTCATCCAAGACGACGAGAACTTTCAGACTACGTGACTTCGTCAATGTCACCCTCCAGCACAGTGTCTATAGCCATTTCATTACCCCACAATATCTGCATGTCTAATGCAATGTTACACAAACTCATTACTAGCTTCTCTAACTAATTTTAACGTTTATATTGACAGCTTTATCTATTTAGCCCCGGTCCAGACTGGAAGAGGAGGACGAAGAGCACTACGTCTATTCTCCATATTGGACGTCCTCGCCATTGTGGTATTTCTCTCTCTCTCTCTCTCTTTCTGCGTCCAATCGTAGTACGAAGAACTTGAAAAGGAGAGTCTTAGGAAGGAGCTTTGTGTGATAACCCCACCTTCCCCGCAGACACTGTCTCGCAAAGATGAAGCAACAAATCATGAAAACGTACAGTTAGTTACTCATGCTGGTTTATTTTACTATTTATTGTGATACTGTTCAGTTGAAATGATGCGGGCGGTTCCCAGCACCGTCTAGCATGCAGTGGCTTGAAGAATCCGAACAGACCCATGTTGCATGAAAAGACAGGACACATACCCTCGGGTTTCCCGCAGGGTTACTGGGCGAGATGGAAATTTGACTGGCTTACTAAAAATGAGTAAGTCAACTCTTCTCTCTCAGTCAGAGAATAATCTTCGTAACAGTGGCGTTCCACTATAGGGCCCCTGCATGTTCAAAGCAAGGCGCTTCGACGCATCATTTTCTTCCAGTGACCCCTTCCAGACGGCCTCTGCTGGCCCAGACCTTTGTTTCACCGCCTCACCAGTTGAGCAGGCACGTCTAAGCACTTCGATGATAACCTCAGGCTGGCTGACTGGAAGTGATGCGAACCAGAGACTCCAGTCGTGTTATAACTCTTATTCCAGCGGACTCGGGCGTCGGATCGGGCATCCGTGATCACTTATGAGGTTCATGGCCAATGAAAATGTCAATGTTGGAAATATCATTTTCTTGGGCTGGTTGGGCTGTTATGATGGGCCTATGAGTGACCAAGACCCGTGCCCCAGTCAATTACGGGGACAAATCCAATAATGGGAGCTAAACCACCAGAACCTGTGATTCGCGCTACCTTCTTTACAGCAAGATAAATGCTGACGAAGCTATTGCCACTGAGTATCCCATCAATGGATCACGTCTGAGTGTGCTGGTTTGCACGTTTTATTGGAGGTTCAGATGCAGCCAGACATTTGTTTCTGTCGAAGCAAAGGGTTGGCCAGTTCCCTGCAGAAACTCAGCTTCCACGATACCCGATTGCATCACTCTTAAGGCCAGGGCATGCATCATAAGATCAAGGAGAAAGGACAATGCTCAAACTTTACTTGGTTGGACACTTTTTCCTAAAAGACTTCCTTGCATGCCAGGCAGAATATATATGTCGTGACCTGGGCGAGAAGCATATTACAGCCTCACTCCTCGAGACAAAAAGAGGCAATATTCTGGGTTGCCTGCTGACAAACCTGCAGAAGATAAGTACGAAAGCTGAGACTGGCTGAGCTGACATCAGACGATCAGCTTGACGTACGATTCTGCAAGATCGTGGACAAATGGCAAGGTCAGCAAAAGACGGCCATGTGCATTTGCATGCGTACTTTTGCCCGGGTGTCTTTCTCTCGTGTCTACCGGTTTGGGTATATTTTCGATGAGAGTACGCCCAGTAAGGGATGGTTCTACAACGATTAATGGATAGACCTAGTCGTATGTCAAACCGGAACTATATTGGGTTTGGTTGGTACATTCTCCTCCGTGAATCCTACTTTGGTCTCGATATTCATAACGATACCATGACACGAGGAGTTTACGAGAAATGTACCGTATACGCGGTTAGCATTGTACCGTACAATCGGAAAGGAATCTCAAACACGAATATATAAGATTTATGTCAGTATATACAGTATATACGGCATTCAATGCGTCTTTTCCAAGAGATTTAATCACTTCCATGGGAGAAAGACGCATATTCACTAGCAATTATCATCATACCATCTCCGATTCAAGATAAGTACCACTCTCAGCAAATAAATGTATAAGAAAAATACACTTTTTCTAAGACGAAAATCTATATAGCCTAGATCTCATCCACTTGAATGGAAAGTTATGGCATTATATCGGTTCAACTCTCTATGGTACAATAGTAAGACCTAAAAAATATCGATATTAGGTTAGGTTAGGTAAATTATGAGATATGTTAGAAGTCAGAAAATAGAACAAAAAAAATACTACACCGTAAACTGCGCGAGCGAAAAAACAAGGAGTGATATGGTTTATATCGTACGATCTACTACCTACTACTTACGCTATCTATCCTTCTCTGTCTCTCTCTCTCCTCCTCTCTCTCTCTCTCTCTTTTCCTTCTTAAGTACGAAAATCACAGCAGATATCCAAATATTATCCTAGCCATACACTAAATTTTAAATTCTAAATCTAAATTAAATCTAAAATCTGGATCGAATTGTTCTTGTGATAACAATCGGATTAATTAGGATATGGAGCAATCAATCAATCAATCATCCGGTCGTTGGCTCTTTAATTCGACGTTTTAGTACTTTGTACTTTGTCGATATGTCTGCTTTTTACCTTTTTTCTTAATGGTTTACTGTCAATTGCTCAATTGATTAATTTATTGAATATGAGAGTGAGAGTGAATATTTCTCCTATACCTTATACCTGCATGGTTGCTTTCCTTTTTTTTCCCTTTTTCTTCTTTTTTTTTCTTTCCCCTTTCAACCTGTCTAATGGGTTGTTTGCTGTCCTTAGATACTTGAATTATTCCAGCACGCATTAATTAATGCCAATGAGATTTATGAGATTTGCGCAACATGCGAGATAGAAGGATATTACTGATTCTGGTACTTTTTGTTCATAGGCATATATGAGAAGAAAAATGAGTACTGGAAAGATATCTTGGATGTTGAGAGAAGAACGCGCATATTTTTTTGTTTTTTTTACCTGCAAAGATTAAAATGGAAAAGCATCTGCGAAATGTGTAGTTCAAGAGGCCATTCAAGTTTTTTTTCTCCTTACTTACTTGTGTTTTCTTTTCTGTCGCAATCATGATTTTAAATACTTGATGTACGGAGTAGTAAATGATATCTATAACGTGGGGCGTTAAGCTCATTAGCGGGACTGCGGCACGCGGCACTAAACCAACCAGCCAGTCGGTGCCAAGCACGCGGCCAGCTAGTGATCCAGGGCATAGACTCCGACTAGAGGACAGGTGTCAGCACTCCGCGTTCTGCTGATCGGTCTGTACAGAGTCCGCCGCACTGTACAGATCAAGATCAAGATCGAGATCAGCAGGCGATGCTCTCGTTCATCGCGAGCTCTTGTCCTTAAGTCAAGCGGGGTTCTTCTTGCATGGATCGCCTGCGCCCGCGTCTCTCCGCGTCCTTGAGCTCGTCGAAGCTCTCCCCTCAAACCTACATTCCCCGGACCCGATCATTCCACCATGGCAGAGTCATTGACTGATATCTGCCTTCACTGCGTGGAGCTGATTCGCCAGGTCCCCGTTTACATCTTGCTCATATCCTTTGTCGCAACCTTCGTTGGGTTCATTGCGCTGGTACGACGCGTCCGTTGATTTCAATCAACTTGCCAGTGCACGAGTTACTAATACAGGTACAGGCGTATGTGTTCCTCTTCGCGGTTGCGCCCGAACCTCGAAAGCCCTTCCCAGAAGAAAAGAACTTCCGAACATTGTCTGAAGATGGCGAGGTTACCGAACCCCAGCCACTACCGTGTTGGCAGGACGCCTGGGAATCAGAGAGAAAACGCGGTCTGAACAATGGCGCTGGCATTGAGCTGGAAAAGCCGGAGCTGTTCATGTCAGTCGTGGTGCCGGCTTACAATGAAGAGGAGCGTCTCGCGGGCATGCTGGAGGAGGCAGTCAACTTCCTCGAACGCTCCTACGGCACATTGGCCGAGGAGAAGAATGGCCGTCCTGGCCGGTCAGAGAAAGGTGATGTACGAAAACGAAGAGCCAACGAGAAGGCCAATGGACACGCGGCCCCTTTTGCGCAGCCCAGAGGCTGGGAAATCCTCATCGTGTCTGATGGGTCTACGGACAAGACGGAGGAGACGGCATTCGCGTTCGCACGAGAGCACCAGCTTTCGCCGCATCCCACGGGTCACTGCGGTCCGTGGACGCCAGAGGCCCGCGAAGGGATCCATATCCCTCCTGGGAGTATCCGGGTTGTCTCGCTTACCAAGAACCGAGGTAAAGGCGGCGCTGTCACACACGGCATGCGCCATGTCCGGGGCCAGTACGTGGTCTTTGCAGACGCAGACGGAGCGACCAAGTTTGATGATCTGGCGAAGCTGGTCACTGCCTGTCAGGCGGTTGAGGATTCGGAGAAACGTGCCGTCGCGGTCGGTTCGCGGGCCCACATGGTTGGCAGCGAGGCCGTTGTAAAGGTATGGACCGGCGATTTTTCACCTCTAGGATTCATTTTAATCTGACATCTGTGCACGCAGCGGTCGAAACTGCGCAATTTTCTGATGCACTCGTTCCATCTGATCCTGTGGCTCCTGACGCCACCAAAAACCGCCACCATCAAAGACACCCAATGCGGGTTCAAGCTCTTTTCCCGCGCGTCGTTGCCGTACATCATCCCGTACATGCACTGCGAGGGCTGGATCTTCGATGTGGAGATGCTAATGCTAGCCGAGTTCGCGGGGATCCCCGTCGTGGAAGTCCCCGTGGGGTGGCGCGAGGTTAAGGGCAGCAAACTCAACGTGATCTGGGACAGCATCGGCATGGCTTGGGGGCTGGCGATCCTTCGAGCGTCGTGGGGGTTGGGTGTTTATCGGAGGACATAAACACTTGGCCTGTGCTTGTTTTTGTAACTGTGAATTTATAGATATACAGTACACTGTATCATGGATTCTGCTGGCGTTTGGGCTTGGGACTGTTGCCATTACGCTGCCCAATCTGTAGCATCATCACAAATCATCATTATTGCATCTGTACAGTACAGACAGACAACCGCGGTCGTTTTGCCATGTATAGCGCCAGCGTCCGTCTTCACATGCCGGCGATGACAGCTTGTCAAAGAGGCAGCTCATAGGCCGGGTCTGAGCGTCCAGCTAACTGGCCAGTGCGCTATCTCGTTAGCTGCAGAAGGTCGTTCCCGCCGGCTAATTCATCGCCACCTCACACGTTCTCGACTGGGGAGCTCTGTCCTATATTCACATACCTCGCTGGTCCTTGCAGGCACAGTGAGCTGTCCAAACAGCGCAGATCAGCGTGTCGTCATTGTCTGATTTATCTCTATGGCAATACAGATATTTATTTATTTATTTATAGGAATATCGAGTCAACACCTCCAGGTGTGCGAGATGCGATCATTTAGTCGGTGGGGACTTCTGCATCCTACGACGTAGTAGTCTGCATATGCAATCTGGGGGCCAGGGGCCAGGGGCAGCGCTTTTCTGAATCCTAGCACATGTTTTGTACTAAGTTAATTAACCCCGGATTCTTGTTAGTATGTAAGTAAGTATGTAATCGGTATACAAAAACAAAGCAGTACAATATCGATGTTTTGCAGGATGTAAGTATCTACATCTTTTATCTCTATCGATGAGAGTTAAAAACGCATGAATATGCATAAATCAGCCATCTGCAACGATAGGCCACCCGCTGCATCGGCATCCACTCGGACCGATCGCGTCAGGCCACTGAGCAAGCCGAATCCGAACGGGCATCCCGAGGGTGCCGGCATTGTCCGAGGCTTGGGTCGGTTCGGGCCTTTACACGTATGACTCGATGCTATCGTAAAGTTCAACGGCCCCAAGACTAAATCTGTTGCCTTTTTTTTCTCCGTTACCTGTTTGACACGATGGGCTGGCCCATCACGTCAAAAGAAGATACCTAATTCATTGATACCCTGAGTTATTTATTTGTTCGGATTGACAGCTGTGTCAGGAGATCCCGCGGAGTCATGTTTTAATTGGAATTCCAAGCCCTTTCTGTTTTGCTTTTCTCTTTTGGGGGTTGGGGTTTATTTCAGGCAGGGTTCTTTCTATATATATATATAAGGCAAAAAGGCCAGGAAAAGTCGGATTCATTAATTATTCGTCAATCGGTTAATCCATCGCCACTGCTGCTTTCTCGTCTTCTTGTTTTACCTTGGTGTTCGCTTGTTGTCGCTTCTTGAATAAGCTCCTCTCCTGCCCTCTCTTCTCGCAATCAACATGCTGCAGACGCTGGATTCCCAACCAAGCCTCAAGCCCAGCTACTCCAACAGCAACAGCGGCGACAAACCACCGGGTCTCCTACGGCTCCCTCCCGAACTGCGTCTCAAGATCTACGAATACGTGCTCGATACCCCCAATGACTATCTCGACCGTCCCTTGATCGTGCTCGACGACCGCGGCAGCAGCTTCACTGCGCGCGGTCGATACCGTGCCTTGAGCATGAATCCTACCTGGCAGGGGGGCGGGGATGGTCGGTCGCGCAAGCTGCTGTCCGTCAATCGCCAGATCCACGACGAGGCCGAAGACTTCCTGTACTCGCACTACACCTTCTTCTTCCGCAACTCGTTCAACCTCGAGCGCGCCGGCGACTTCCTCGACACGCTGAGCGCCACGGCGCGCAGCCGCATCCGCAACGTCGGCTTCGAGATCTTCTTCTTCGTGCATAACCAGACGGGCGTGCCCAAGCGGACCCTGAAGCTGTACGGGCAGGTGGGCAAGATGATGCAGGAGCGCCTGCCCCGCTGGAAATCCGTCATCTTCTATCTGGACCCGCGGTTCTATTTCCCCACGCCCCAGGTCGGCGGCAAGGAGCTCGCTGCGCGGGGGGTCTTCTATCTGGCGACCATCTTCGGGGCGCTGGGCAAAGAGGTCACCTTCTATCCGGTGCAGCCCATCCACCGGCACGTCATCGAAGAGGCAGAACGACAAGTGCGACGGGGGAGTCGTTCTCAGGATCGGCCGTCGCTGTAGCGTTGTTCACTCTGTCGAGGTTGGAGACAACCAGTGACATATTGGACTGCCACCTCACCTTTCTTTTCTCGATCCTATTCCGTAACAACAAATGGTTCAATCACATTAGCATGAGCGGGACAACTGGGGCAATGGGATATGGGTCGCAACGAACACTGGCGTTTGGTTTGGTGGTGCATGTCTGTGGATTCAGAGACGGGTTAATTGGGATATTTGGTGCTCTTTTTTATGGTTGGAACTCACTACTCATCAGCAGGCATGGCGCAAAGGATCAATCGGGGGGCATTGATATATTTTTTATATGGCTTTGGATATTAATGACCATAGACATCAATAAATAGCTAGTAGTCTTAATGTTGGAAGAATACTATGGAAGCGTATTGTGAGGTTCCGAGTGTCCGTCTTAGCTCCTGAACTACGTCATGCGTCAAAGGATCCTCTCCAACTGACCGCTTTGTGCACCTCGTGATCGCCTGACTCGCTGTCTCTTTGTTCTATCCTCTCCATTAAATTGTCTCTTTTTCTTCCTGTCATTCTTTCTTCCCAGTCCTTCCCGTCTCCCATCTGACCTGTATCTTCTGCTAGCTGGCTGGCCTATGACGATCCGTTCCTGGAGTTCCCCGCCTGAACCGCTTACTATTGGCAAGCTTCCCCGCGTGGAGAACTCCCCAACTGCGCGTCGAAGCTTTGGGTAATTCATTTAAACGCCTGATCCCTCTCGTTCGCTCGCCCTCTGTCTGCTTTTTCCCCTTCCACTGCTGAGCCTACGCGTGGCAGCTCGTTCTCGAGGTCCAATGCGCCGCCCTGCGGTGATCGCCTGGCATTGAGACCTTCCAACCGACTGTGTTCGATTTCGATCAACCCCTGTCTCCAGCCAGCCTTGGTGAAGCTGTCTTTGTTGCTGCAAGCTGCGTACTGCAGAGCGCGGCACGAGCTCGGGTCGTACGTGGTTCCTGTCCCGTCACCGGCCACAGGATTAGAGCGGGGCGATCGCTGCTAGCACGAAGGATTGAATATTCACCGAGCTAGAGCTCTCCAGTGTACGAGTAAGTGAGCAGATAACCACTGCCATCGGTTGTGGACGCAAGCACTGAACAAACAAAGAAAACCAAAGAAGCTGCCAATCCAGCGCGACTGTATGCCTTCCTTCCTTATCCCGCAGGCAGGAAACAACCATCCTCATTCTTCACACGGTGCAGCAATCATTTCTATCAGAGACCTCCACAATGAAGCGATCCTCTTCTCCTTCCTCGTCAAAATCACCAAGTAAACAAACGCCTTATAAAGAGGTGCGATTTTCGCAGGTCGAGACTCCCGTCCGTCGCGCTCAATCGGTCGCTACCAGCAATCCATTGCGTGATCCCAGCTATAGTGCTGCACATGCAGCCACCAGAACGCCTGAGGGCACGACGTATGCCGAATTCGCCGCATATATCGAACAGTCGCGCGCGCTGTTGGAACGCCAGCGGGCCAATTTCGAACGCGAACGGGCCGCCTTTGCAGAGGAACGCAAACTATGGGACATGGAGAGAGCGCTGTTGAAGTCCAGAATCGCCGAGCTGGAAGCTGCAAGGATGGATGGCTCCGACGGCTTGAATGGCACCTCTTCGAAGACGGCTCAGTTCCGGACGGACTTTTCGTTCCAAGGAAGGCCTCACAGTCATGATCCCTCGCAACAAAATGGCGGGAGCAACAATAGCGGCCAAAACGGCCATCACGTATGGGAAGGGTCCAGCCCAGGTTCGATGCGGCCGACACGCGTGTTCCCTGATGAGAACAGCTTCGGGCACCCGCCTTCGCTAGATGCTGCGCTCTCCCCGCAATCACGAGCCGTCGACCGGTCGACAGAGACCAGCGTGCCGGTCCCTATCGAGAAGGTCGACAGTGAGCTAGACGGCATCACGCTCAAATCGACGGCGCTACCCCCCAATGTAGCAGCCAAAGCCGTCACACCGCAGTCCACATCTGCGCCCAAGTCCGACCAGGAGCCTCAGAGACGCATGTCGGAAGGGAGAACACCGCTGAAGCTGAAGCTCTCCGATCTGGGGGCGCCGGATGAGAACCTTACGCGGGATGCAGGACACACGCCCATGGCTATTCTGGGCACTGAAGCCGAAGCTAGCTATCAGTCCCCGACAGATGACATGGCGGAGGAGGAGAATCCTCTCACACCGACGACGACCAAGCAGCCGCTGCAGCCTGTGGAGAGCTCGGATTCCTACTTTCCGCTCGACCTGCCGGACGACCCGGCCTTGAAGGGGCCCTTGTCGTTGCAGAACGATGCCGAGGCGGACAAGAGCTTTCTTTCCGAGCTGGACCAGAAACTGCTTGACGAGGCGAAGAAGGCTGTCTCAGGACCGTCAGACGAGCAAGATGATAGCGATGATGATGATCAGCACGAGCCGGACCCGGAGCTGAAGCTCAAGGATTCGACCAACTTTGGCACCGCTTTTGGTGTGCCAGAATGCGGCAAAGTCTAGTTTGCTTGCAGTTGACGATTACATGTTTCCTTACATGTCTGAGTATCTAGGGTGAAGGCAGAATTTTTTTTTTGCTTTTTTAGTACTACACATGACTCGTCTCACTGCAGCTGTATGAAATGTCATGTAGAAATCTATCTATCTGAGAATATGATCTTCGGATGAGATCAGGTTCCTGATGCCTCTATGCTAGTGTTTTGTATCATGTATACAATGGAAAAAGGGTGGTTGCTTGTACGATATCCGCGCATGCTGGCTTGTTTCGACTTTGCAGACTGCAGCAGGAGATTTCACTGTTTCAAATTGTTTCTGCATCATCATGGTGAGCCGCGACTGATGACTATCGATTTTAAGGTTGCTCGTTTTGTCCCCTGCGTGATGAGGCTCATCCCTTGCATTAGATCCCGCATCTCCAAACGTCAATCCGCAGCCTGCTGAACGGCGAAGCCGATCGACAGAGCTATTGAAAATGACGGAATCGAAATTGGCGGCTTGTTTCTTCTCCATCTGATACCTCACGCCATCTGGAGTTTCCGCTTCAGTGTCTACCGTCCTGATCCATGAAATGGCGGAGACGATGGCGATCGTCGATCGTCTTCACCTATTCCGCAACAGATACACTCCGCTTGGGTGCATCTTGAAATCATGATCGTCTCTTGTGCGTCTCTGCCTTGCATCCCAACCACAGCTACGGCGGATCATACAGATGATGGATCTTGTTGTCATCCGACAGTCTGCTTGACAGCTGAGATGCCCCTTTTCCTTCAGCGAGAGCAACAACATAAAAGGACCAAGAGTTACTCGTTCAGAGGGGCTTTTCTCATTATCATCATCATCAACCAGACAATTGACTTGACGAGTCTCAGTCACGCTTCAGCCAACTTCTCGTCCTTCTTTTGGATTTACGTTTCTGTCTGACCATAACGTTTTCACTTTCTTGATCTATAATTTTGCATCATCTGTTTATAAACCAAAATGCGGTTCAACGTGGCTCTTGCGCTCCTTCTCGCCAGCGGCCCGCTGACCGTTCTGGCTGCTCCTATGCCCCAGCAGCAGGATGGCAGAAACGGCGTGCTGGCGAATGTCGACAAGGCGGTAAACGACGCGGTGTCGAGGGTACGTTTACATCAGACCATGGCATCTTCTGTTACGACGTGACTGACTCTATTCTGCTTGCAGGCCAACGACGTAGCGGCCGCGAACGGCGGCACGCCCCAACTCACCAACGTTCCTGGAGTCCCTACGGTTCTTGGCGACACGGGGGCAGTTGCTCCGACGGGCAGCGACAAAGGAAAATCCCGTCGTCAATTGCCCCTCGATGCTCTTGGTAGTGTCACAGGCGCCCTGGGCGAACTTGGCGGAGTGAACCCGCTGGGCCAGGGCCAGGGCAGCGCTGGCAGCGCTTCGCACAGCCCGCAGTTCTCTCGCAGACAGGCGGAGGATCCTGAGGACATCGACTCGCCCGAAATCAACGTTCCTGGAGTTCCTGTGGTTGTTGGCGACAAAGGAAAAAACCGCCGTCAATCCCTCGATGCTAGTGGTAGTCTCTCGGGCACCCTGGACGGACTCGGCGGAGTGAACCCGCTGGGCGAGGGCCAGGGCAGCACTGGCAGCGCTTCGCCCAGCCCGCAGCTCTCTCGCAGACAGGCGCAGGGTTCCGGTAGTGACACGGCCCCTTCCACTCCTGAAGGCAACGGCTCGACCTCGTCCAGTCCCCTGGGTGGTTCTCCTCTGGGCGGTTCTCCCTTGGGCGGCTCCTCCCCATTGAGCGGCCTCGGCTTGTAAGCCCTGAAGCCCTACTACTAGATCCATGCTCAGCCAGAACTTCTGTCGCGAAGGCATGACCCAGCCAGGCTATGCTGGATGAACAAACGAACAAACAAGCAACCGGCATCAATCCAACATGACGCATATCACATATTGACTCTTCTTCGACTTTCAACTTTATACTTCTTCTTCATCTTGTCTTTCTCTTGACAGATTTGACGTTACTTTGACTGTGACAGTTTGACTTTGTGTGGATGTACCTTATAGAGAGTCAATCAATTCTATATAAAGCCGTCAATAAAACGGTCTTCCGGGGGAAAACCTTATGCTCCAGTTCTATAGACTATGTTTCATTTGACATAGTCAGGAGGTGATTCCCTCCCATAAAGCAAAAAGGTAAAAAGATTCAGTTCTAGTGCAAGCAAAAAAAAAAGGTTTCAATGAATGAATGATTCTAATACATCCTCATCCATTTACTTCCATCTCTGTCTAGATAGCTATCTATTGTCATTGTCTTTTTGCAATACAATATAGTCTTGTTAAACTAGGAGTAATAGTTCTAGTGTTAGTATTGGTCGGTTGAAGAAAAAGACCATCTTCACTGATATATATTCATCTTTATACACTGTGTGTGTGTGTGTGTGTGTGTTTGTGCTCACATAGAGACCTACAGTAAAATATATATAAGCTTAGTTTCCAGGTTGCGTTACATTTTCTCAAGAGGAAGAGCAATTCAATTCAATTACTTGATTTTTTTGACTTTTTTTTAAAAAAAATTTCACTCTCTATTTCTTTTTCATTCTTTCGTGTCTCTTGTTTTAGTTTCCTTTGAAGCAATCATTAATTGAAAATCACGTACTGTAGTCACTTCACCATCATTGCCATCGTGATCCACTGTCACTGTCACCTTCGATCCTCCCTTGTCTTCTTCCTTTTTCCCGTTTTCTTGCGTAATTATTTTTTTCTTCTTTAAGATTGATTTCCATTCCCCATCCCCCCTTTCTTCTCCTGCTTCTTCTTCTCCTGCTGCTCCTTCTTCGCCTTCCTCTCCTCCTCGCGCGCTTCGACCACACTGGCATCAGGCTTGTGAAAGCCCCGGAAGCGAGTACAGCAGGGGCAGTCGACCGTGCAATGCCCGTAGAGCTCTTTTGTCCCTGTCTTTTTTGCTGCTGTTCCTGTTCCTGTTCCTGCTCCGGCTCCTGTTCCTGTCCCTGGACCCGTCGCTGTCGTTGTCGTTGTTCCACCACCACCACCACCACCTCCTCCTCCTCCCGCTCCTCCTTCCCCGGAGGATGAAGTAGAAGATGATGACGATGATGAAGAGACGGAGAAGACGAAAAACCGCCGCGACGATGATTTCTTATGATGACCACTACTCTGGTAGATATGATACCTGGCCAACGACTTCTCGCAACATCCACAGCCGCGACCACAGCACCCGCCTCGGACGGCGCACAGCTCGCTCTCCTCGCGCGCCTGTCTGCGCAGCAGCAGGCTGCTCATGCGCGTCCAGCGCCAGCCTTTGCGCGCTCGGCAGCGGTTCACTTCCCATTCCCGGATCTGCGCGCCCCGGGGCTTGGCCTTGAGTAGGTCGTGCAGCGCCTGCTGGTGCAGGAAGTATTTCTGGTTCAGGGCGGAGAATTCTTTCGCCCAGGTGGTTGCTGCGCCGACTGCAACAGCAACATCATTATTAGTATTATTATTACCGTCGTCATCGACATCGACATCGGTATCGTCACTTCTGATTATATCGTCGTCTTCATGCAGCTGTGTTTTCTGCAGCTGCAATTGCAGTTTCTGTTGCTGTTGTTGATGATGATGTTGTTGATACCGCTGCTGATGCTGTGTTTGCTTCTGCGCCGCTCGCATCTCCTCCTCGACAAAGATGCGGCGCTGCAGGATCGCGATCCCCGCTTGCTCTTCCTCCTCGTAGTCCCTGATCCAGTTCCGCTGCGATGCGTTCACGGCGCGCTTCGTGAAGGCTTGTTTCCAGACGCGGAGGTGGTGCGAGGCTGGGTAGCAGTGGAGGAGGTCGAAGAGTTCTTCTATCATGTTTGCAGTAGTAATAGTAGTAGTAGGACGGTAAGCTTGTTTCTTCCGAGATAGAGATGGCTTTTCTTCTCTAAGAAAGTAGTGGTGGAAGAGAGGAGAAAGAAGGAAGGAGGGCACTGACTGAGAGAATAAAAAACACGCAAAAGAACAATATCATAATCATAGTCAAGTAATAGCAGTCATATCATATCATATCAATATCATATTATATCAAACTGAGGTAGTCGTGCTGCTGCTGCTGCCTATCCACGGCCATGACGTTAAAACAACTCCATCATTACCGTCATACTACCCAAGTACACTGCCATACTGACTCTTAGACAAGAAGATGGAAAACCTAACCTTGTAGAATATCCATCCATCCATTCATCCATCATTCATAACGAAAGAAAACGAGAAAGAAGGAACAGAATTAGATATATGTAGTATGTGGGTCAGCAAACGATTTCTCTATACGCCCATCGTAAAATCATGCTCTATGCCCGGTGTTACGCTCGCGATGAACTTCAAAAACACAACCAAGTACTGGTCCACTCGGATCGCAGACTCTTGCTCATCGTCTTCCTCCAGGTTGGCCTCGTGCTGCAGCACCTCCCACTCGTCGCCTGCGCCCCCTCCAGGGGCGGTGCTGGCCGTGCCGCGCTTGTCGGAGAGAGACAGTGCCTTGGTATCGTCCACAAGTCCTTCTAGCCCGCTCTCCACCTTCACTTTCGTGGCTTCATCCAGAGATTGCGCTTGCTTGAGCTTCTGGCGGCGCAACTTGAGCGCCGCGTCGGCACGGTCGAGGAGGGTCTTCATGACCGAGGCGTGCTGGCACGGGTGAACGGTCGCCATCGGGACGCTGGTGTCAAACCACGGGAAATCTTCCAACGTGACCGTCTTGTCCTTGTAGTCTCCCACAATATCCTCCATCATCAAATGGGGAGGAAGCGGCTCCCCCGCCTGGTAGCCCGACAGATACAACCGTGGCGTGCGGTAGTAGTTGGCATAAGTGATGTAGAGATTGTATGTTCGCACAGGTCTGTCCATCAGGACTGTCAACAACAATCGACTCAAGAGAGAGAGATAATGGAAGCCTCAACTCACGCTGTGGTGCCCGACTTCCCGGCCGGTTCCCGGATGATTGCCTCCTCGTCATCCTCGTCCTCCATGTCTGGGATCTCGTCCTCCTCTTCTTCCCGCTCGCCAACATTCCCTGCCTCATCGACTGTCCGAACGTCCTTCAACTTGGCTTCTTGGCTGTCGGAAAACTCCCGTCCTCCTCCCGTCCGCAACCACCCGTCGTCGTCGTCGCCACTGCCCCGAAGCATATCCTGGACAATGACATCTTCCTGATCGCCGGCAAAGTTGTCATTCAGCCGGCGGTGGCATGGGACGCCCCGCGTCACCAAGTACTGCTTACCCGGAGGCAGGTAGGGGACTCGCTTCGCTGGGGTCGAGGCATCTTCCCAGGACCAGGACGGGAACTTGTAAACGAGGTAATCGCCGGCCCTGACGAACTCCTCCGGAGTGATCTTGCCTGTGGTACGAAACGTCGACGTGTGAGAGACCGGAGTGATCCAGTCCCGCCAGGTCGACCAAGTCTGATGGATGATGTTCTTTGACATCGCGCGGAGTTGGAGTGGAACTCTGAATGCGGGGTTCTGTGATGCAATACCCAGAGGCAGACAGCAGCGATGAACCTGATGTAGATTTCAAATGCGGATTCTTGAAACGGAGGATGGTTGGTTCGTAGAGAAGAGTCAGAAGAGAGCGGATGAGACGGAAACCTGACTATCTCTGGTCACACCGCATGTGCTTCTGCCTTGGGACTTCACTGGCAGGACGATAGATAATCAGGCGGCGGGGAGGTGAGTATCGCGCGGTACGGTAATTACGGCTATGACCAATGCGGATATCAGGTGCCGCCGCCTCGTGGCGCAGGCACCTGTCAGAGTCACATGATCACATCACCAGATTTCCCATCCCATACACGCTAGTAGAGAAATTATAACACGTTGACTGGCATTCCAGGTTGCAATTTAATATATCTGTGGAAATAAACTATTTACCTCACATGCTTTGCAACTTCCATCACCTATACGGCGTCCAGTTGTATGCACCGTATGTACTGTACAGTACATACGTTCTTCCCGACGAGGAAATTTCCTCTATTTGTTCCACCAGGGTCGTGATCATTGTTTCCCAATTCGGATTTGTAGCGTTGACGGGATGTGCTCTCGTAATTTCCCTTTTCTCTGACGAGAACACTGCCGTGTGCAAGAGACTCGACTGAGGAAATGCCATAGCCTCTCGACTCGGACTCAGCGGCACGGGGTGTAAGGTCTGATCGCATTTGTATCCTGGCCAAACGCCCATTCCAATGACCTGCTTCCTGCGCTGCCCAGGAATAATGGCAGCCAAGAGCCTGCACTTCCTAGTCGTCCCAGATAAGCGACTGCTAGACTCAATTGAACTCGAGTTGATGCAGTCGATCCAGTAGCACGCTCATCTGCGCTGCTCTTAACGTAGTCTTTCACTCTCCTTCCTGCGACGATCTCCGTTTCTGAATTTCTGCTTCCACATCGTCGACGGTCAATGGTATGGGCCTGCCTCCCCATTTTTCCTTCTCCGCCTTCGCAAAGCCAGCCATACTTTTCATGGCGACCACTAAGAAGCCAAGCTCTTCGCGATCCACGTCAAAGACTTCCCACCACTCGCCATCGACCAACTTCACTCCAACCTCACGGGCGGCCAGGTAGATGGCACCCACAGCCAAGGCATTGGGCTGATGGGTTACATAGAGAAGTTGTGGTGACAGCAGGGACGCGTTAAGGTGCTCAAAAACGCGCTTAGCAACCGCCGGAGTTGTCGCATTCATTGTCTGGAGATATGTAAGAGCAATCGTATGGGGGATGGCAACGTGCGTATTGAAGCCCAGGGTGCGGAGAATAACCGACTCCATCCTCAGAAGCACCAGTCGCTCGGAGTGGTAGCCCCCCTCGGATAGGTAGTATGTCTCCGGCGCGGGCTTGTTGGCGACTCCATTCGGATTGACGAACCACAGCGGCGAGGCATCCTTGGAAAGAAGATATGTGTAGACAGTCAGAACCGAGCGGGGGGACGTGGGATGGAACGACAGCTTCGCTGTCAGATATAGAGCCGCTGCGGATACATCCTGTTCGAATAATGGGTCTTGATCAGATTTTCTCCTCTAGCCACTGTTTCAACTACCTTGCGAAATCTTACCTTAGCGGAGTAGATTGCAAGGCTTCCGCCTTCTGGACCAATCCAAAATCGAGTGAAGATCACAATGGCCTGAGCAATCACATCTTGGGGCAATCGCAGAAGCACGCCAGCAGCTTGGGTCAACAGGGCGCCTGCAAAGCGAATAGATGCCTCCAAGTCGGAAGGGATACCGTCCAGGGAGGAAGAGGAACTGGTCAGCTGCGATGGAGTAGCAAGGGCATTAGAGAGGCTCTCTAAGCCCTGAACTGGCGCCATGATGGTATGGATTTCCAGCTGTCGGGGCAAAGACGCGTACTGTTAACACTGCAAGACTGGGTGGTCGCGGTGCCAAGACTGGCAAATCCCGGGCCGTGGGTGTTGTCCTACAATCATACAGATTTATTGCCCCCTTGCATGGGAGACAATTGACAGGAAAAAAATATTTATCAAGTGAGTGACATGACCTCATAGGTCGCACATGGCATATCCAGGTCCATGGTAGCTCCCTGAATGCCGGTTGAGATTCAGCCATTCTATTGGCCATCCACGGATCATATTGCATTACCTTGCAGCATATGTAAGGGTTGTAGTAGAACAATACAACTACACCAGTAGAACGTCTGGTATGATACCAAGATTCTTACTACTATTATACTGCCAGACTGGAGAGTGTGCAAAATATACGGTGTACTTGAGTAATCTCGCAGACCAGCGTCGTGACACCAGCTACCTAATCCACTGCACGCTAGCACTGCTGCCATTGCTGCAGGGACCTGAGTCCTCGAGTCCTACCTTCTTGAACATTACAGAGTACTCCGTATTATTGTTATTATCTCAACTTCTCCTACAAGGTATTGATTCAAGGAAGACTGCAAACTGCACTGTAATCTATAGCACGGGGTGAATCGGAGCATGGCGTTCGCAGGTGGTGGATCGTCAGCCACCGCATTTTTGAGCAGCGCGTCTTCCCCAACCACGCGGTAGATGTAGGCACGGCCATTAAAACCCCAGGGCGAGCTCGAGCCTTTTGGCAGAAATTTTCGGCATTCCTCGAGCTGCTCTTAGTGAGTCCCGGTCTCTCGTTAGCCTTCTGTGCTGAAGAACATGCCCTCGTTCCCCATGTCTCGCACTCGCTCGTGCCTGCAGCAATAACCGTTGACTCTTATCGAGACGGCACGTGCGTCGCTGTTGTGCCGTTCCCGGAATTGGAATCCGCGTTCGAGCCGAAACGACGATCGCTTGGGCTCAGACCATATCCCCCGTCCACCGCCCCTTATCAATATTGTCCTCGACAAATTCTCTTTTATCGGGGCCTTCTCCAGGGATACGGAAGCTTGCCTCAGGCTCATCAAGCTTCCAGAGCTTTCAGAACTTCACTGAGAGCTCGGAGTTCCCATCCTCCTCTCTCCTAGACCCGCATAGCAGGGGCACAGCTTGGCAGCTGTAACTGGGGTTCCACATTCCTGGCCAGGAGCAAGCTGTCATACTCCCTACAGTCGGAGACTGTGAAGTTGCAGGTCTCTTTTCAGGGCGCCGACCAGCTGAGACACCGAGGAAGTGGCAATCTCTCCCACATTCCTCGAAGCTCAACTCCATCTTGCTCAATGCCAGGAGATTTGAGACAAGGTACACCACCTGTCAATCATACCCACTCCCTGAGCAGCTGCAATCCCTTTCCCACCGGCCTGGGAAACCAATCAGTGTATGATTCGGCTTCCTACCAGTCATACCACGATTTCCGGGATGCGATTCTCGCCCCTCCTGCTGCATTGACAACACATAGCACTAAAAGTCTGTCAGAACCAACAGAAAGTGACCACACCCGTCCTTCCAATCACCGACGTGCGAACACCGAGATTATTCCACCGCGTTCCTTGTCCTCATCTGCCCGATCTCTAGCTCGTTCTGAGACGAAAGGAACGTTTGACACTGGTGGAAAGTCCTTGGCAGATTGGTTTCCAGGAAAATCTGAGTCTAGCGCCCTGGGGAGGTCTCCTTCTCCCACCAAAGAACACCCATCGACGATGGATTCCACTCCAGAAACTACCATGAACTCACAACTTCATGAGACTTTGCCAGTCTCGACGCTCTCAAACTATCCTCCCACGAGCCGTTTCCAGAAAAGGATGACCGCCCCGTCGGCCCTGAGACAGGTCGCATCGTCTCGTTTTTCTTGGTTTGGTTCGAAACCGCAAGAGCCGGCCAAACCCGTGCTTCCTGAGCCAGCCGACGATGAGTTCCTGAACTTAGATATCACGGGGGCCTTATTTCCCCCGGGATCCAGCAAGGAGTACAGCCAAGAGGCATTTGAGGCACTTCAGGCTAATGCAGAGAACATCCTCCGGCGCCTGCAAGCAACGTACAAACAACGAACCTTCGCGTTACATGAGGTCATGGCCGAGAAGACGGCGTTGCAGGAAGAGCTGGCAGAAGCCCGAACTCGGGTGCAAAATCTCAAGATGCAGCTCGACGGCATGGCTCAGAAGGCCCTCGAGACGGAGAAAACCACCAAAGCTCTCGCCGAAGAGCTCGAGAAGGAAAGGCAGGCCCGACGCGAGGCTGAAGAGGCTCGCAGGCGCAGCGTGGTTCTGGTGTCGGGTCGGAATAGCGACAGCTTCAGCGATATCATGGAAACGCCCCGGCGGCATGCAAAGCGACACAGCAGCTCGACTTTAACCAGTGACTCGGGCTTTGAGTCTGGTGACGAGAGTTCGGCGGAGAGTATTTTTTCCCGACGGATTGAATATCCTGGATCGCCGCTGTCTACCTTTTCAACGCCGGCTTGCTCTACATCACCTGAAGCCACATTGTCACCCCCCGTCAGCACAACATCTCAGACGACTCCTAAGCCACACCCACCCGCATCGCAACCCCAGCCACGTCTGTCAGCGTACGACCGAGTCATCAAAGGTCTCAGTCCGCTTACCAACGCGCTCGTCGGCAGCAACAACTCGCAGTCCAAATGCTCCAACTGTCATGGAGTGCCTGCGTCCGAGGCCTGGAGCGTACTGGGCGTTCTGGGCGAAGAGAACAAGGGCCTTAAACAACGAATCGGTGACCTGGAGGCGATAATCGATGATTGCCTTAATATCGTTGGCTCATGAACCATAGAGACACACCTTGAAGGTTGATTATTCCCTTCTGTTACATGGATTTCAGGACATAGTTATCCAAGGCACGATACCAAACTATATAAAAAGTCCACACTACGGGATTGAGGGGACAGGCGTTACTTTTCATTTACTACGGAGCTTTCCGTTGATGAGGCATTGAGATACTGAGATGTTGAACATACTCAGATTGCCCTTTCCCGATGGCAAAAGATGGCTGCTGTATATATAGAGACATATTCTGGGATTTGACTGATGATATTTTTTGTGTATTCTTTTGTCTCTTTGCCTTTTTTGGTCGCCGTGGATGGATATTTGCAACAGACTGACTACGATGTGTCTTCTTCAAGTCAATTGCGATTTCACTGTCTACGGGACTAGCCTATATGAGAAATCTCAATCAAATCAAAGATTCTCCGTACAATCCAGGACATAAGGTAGCCATGCAGATGCCATCAGACAGGTACCTGGCGAGACGATCTGGAGCGATCTGATTGGTCAGAACCCAGCCACCGTTGAGCTGTTGCACCGCCACTCCCGACCACCTGGATTTCTCACGGCCAATGGTTGCAGGATCCGTGGCGGTGCAAGGCACGGTACACAGGCACCCGCCAATGACAGGCAGCCAACAGCTCGTCGCCTTTCAGCTTCGCCTCACACAACGGGAAAAGACAAAGGGACAGTCCATCCCAGGCTGTTGTCTCTTTCCTGAGTCGGCTGTGCGATGGTCTCGACTGTCTCTGTTTCATCTCCTGTAATAGGAACGAATCGTGGACCGATTGTGGCTTGTCGTGCCCTGGAAAGTGGAACCCCAAACTACGTGCTGCGTACTGTAGGAAACACATTTACATACATGTCGCATCTCTCTTCTAACGGTATTGGAAGTCGCTTTGCAGGGCTGAATAGAATTTTGCCTGGCCCTGATTTTGGCTGACATATGGCAGTCCTTTTTGAGGTCGTCTATTATATTCTGAAAATCTCGCCGGCTATTGTCGACTGCTTTCTGGATTCTGTCATAGCCAACGACCAAAAATAGAGTCAGACTCACCAATTGTATATATATCCGCTGAGTTTCCCTCCTTTGTGCTTTTTGCAAACAATTCTCTCTTCTGGGACGAAGCCACTCTCTGAGGACTCCTGTTATGCCATTTATTGCCAATACTCCCGAGTCGATTCTTCCCCGATCTGATTCTCTAAATCCAGCGACGACATGTCGAGGGATCACGGTCAACGGCCGCCCCTGTCGTCGCCCACTGACATCGCCTGCCCCGTCTTCTAAGGGGAATATGGCTGGTGGTTCGGATCCAGCAGCTTTTTATTGCTGGCAGCACAAGGACCAGGCGGAACAGTTTGTTGGCAACACACAAAAGAAAGGACGAGCGGATAATCAACCGATAAAAGAGAGGACTAGTATCGATACCTTGGTCGAACGCTTGGGCGTGTTGGACGTGAATGATGAAAAGGGGAGAACAAAGCCTCGTCAGGATGGTGCTAAGAGACATGGTCCAAATGGCACGAACGGGAAATCGCAACCACATGGTCGCTCCAGTCAGGCAGGCCGTGCAGGAAAGACCATATTCTGTTGCTTCCGAATTGCAGATGCCGATGACCTCCCTGCTTCGAAACCAGTCGCACGCCCGGTTGATGACCAGCATAAAAGAGGATCAACTGCACCGTCTGCGTCGCAGCAAAGGCCGGTTATTATCCGCAAACCTCATTCACCACAGCGCGCTCAGATTATCCAGCAACGGCCGGTTCCAACTACACCTCCAAAGCAAGGGCACTCTGCTACCCCTACACGACCCTTTCAACCCGCTACCCCGGCCTCGTCCACGTCCCAGACTCAGCCACTTTTGTCGTGGATTCCGCCCCATCTGTCTCCTCAGACGACAGCAAACTTGCTCACTGAATTAGCCAAACCTATCTCTGAGGCCGATGAAGAGGGTTACATTTATATCTTTTGGATTACCCCGTCGACTTCGAACTCCACCGCACCTCCACCATCCGATATTGCCTCTAATCTCCTTCCCTCTCCGAATAGACCTGGTCATCATCGTCGGACGAGCGACGCGCTCCGCGCTGTACAAAGTCATTATGCAGACAATCGGGGTTCTGGGTCCAGTCCAGGCACGATTCGCTTGAAGATCGGCCGCACGAGCAATGTCTACCGTCGCATGAATGAATGGACAAGGCAATGCTCATATAATTTGACGCTTATCCGCTATTACCCATACTCTCCTTCGTCTTCCTCACCTTCGCCCTCACCAGCACGAAGGCCCGAGAGTCACAGCTCCCAAGAACCCGGAAGACGGGTTCCCCATGTCCATCGAGTGGAGAGGCTGATCCATATTGAGCTGGCAGACCACAGAGTCAAGGGCCAGGGACCGTGTCCGGAGTGTGGAAAAGAACATCGGGAATGGTTCGAATTCGAGGCGACCAAGGACGCGCTACGGCTTGTGGATGAGTGTGTGAGGAGATGGGTTTCTTGGGCAGAAACACATTGATGATCTCACACTGCATTAGCATCTCGTATCATTGGTTTGGTGTTGGAATTTGGGCTACGTGGGTACTGGGTACCAATGCGTCTCGGACATTGGAATTGATGTTTGGCGTTGACTTGATGGTATTGGTATAAATATTTTTATGAATGCATTCTAGGATAGACTTTCGACATGAGCTGGATGAATCAGGATTATTCGACACGTGTGTTACACACTTCTTCCCTTGCCACATAACACACCTCCGTTTGTTTTACGTCGTAGATCAATCAAATAAATTCTTAAATAAAAATAAATTAAGCTCGTTATAGCACCTGGTTGATGTTGGTGCTCTTTACGTCATCCCGCCGGAGCGACAACAAAGAGGAAATCCAAGCCACATCATCCGTCCCTGTCAGTGGCTCATGAGACTGAACTAACTGTTGTTTTCTACTATTTTAATTATTTTCGGTTATCAGTCTACTGCCTGCAAACCGGAACCGTGACCACTGTCGTGGTGGCTTGAAGATCCACGTCCAAGGGAAAGGGGTTCTATCGAAGCTTGGGTGCATGTGTCCCTTGGATTCCCCACAGCAACCAAATCCGAGCGGAGCTGATTGAGACGATACATAGATGTACTGTTCCTACCTTGTTTCCTGTCCCTCTTCCTGATTTGCTCTTAGAACCAAATGCCAATTGGTCTCTTCTGAATACAGAACTCCTCACGTCGGTGATAATTCTTTTTTTTTCCAAGAAGAGACGCCCAAGGGCCCTCGACGCCATGGTTGTCGTCGCGACGCAAGAGGATCCCATCTCCACCGTCAAATGGACCATCCTCAACGGTTTTTCCTCTGTTACAGATAAAGCCATTGCGGTCCTGAATCACATCTTGCCTCCGGAGCGCCGCGAAACCCTCCAGCAGCGTTCAGTTCTCTTCGCGACTTCTCATCCGTTGCTGGCAACCCTGCTCCTGTCGCAGGTGGCTTTCTCTGGAATCCCGCTGCTCCTGTTCGTCTTGCTCACGGTGGGGGTGTTTGTTTTCAGCTTCGTTGCGGCTCTCGTGGTGGCTGTGCTGAGTGCGCTGCTGTTTACCGTTTTCTGCGTCGGGTTTGCATTGCTGCTGCTTCTGCCGACGCTCTTCGTTACGACATCTACCGGCGTGGGCGTCTGGCTTTGGGGCTGGAGCGCATATCATCTCGTCAAGTGGTTCCGCGGCTCTGATACGGAGCAGCTGCCCAAGCTGAGTTCGGGGTTGGCCTCGAGGGTCCTTGGCGGTTCGGGAGGAGACAATGTGAGCAACGAGAAGGACGAGAAGTATCCCCCATCATACGAGCAGGAAGACGCCAAATCTCAACCACAGGAAACCAAAAAGGATGTCGACTCGCAGACGACCACAAAACCTGTTAATTATGTGGAAGGCATATCGGACAACCCCAGTGTCGCTGCCGGATAGAGATCGCCTTTTTGAAATTCCATTGACTGGCCTTACCTTACATATTTTCGGGGTGATAATGTTTGCATAGCATGGACAATTGATTCTACCGACTTGTTAGACTTTCATTCAACCTCCACATCAATTGTTTCTATGATATATATCGCTTTAATTGATTGTATATTTTCTTTTTTTCGTGTTATGGCTCTTCTTCTAGGTCCAGCTCATGTACAGTGCAATTTGATAATAGTTTGTAAAATACCCTCTTTATGTTCCCGATTAACTATACTGACGATTGTCAACTGTTATTGTCGTTTCAAACCATCTTAGTGATTGGAAGACGGATTTGTTTACATTGCAACTGGATAAGTTTAATCTCTACTGAGGTATTTAAACCATAACCTTGAGAAAAAAAAATCACTGGATCTGTCTGGTTCCCCTATATATAGAACCACCATAAATGGCGTAATTTCTCCATTATATTTTGTTGGTGTTTGCCATGATGCTCCGTAACCCCCTTCAGCTGTTGCGGGATCGGACCAGAGTGTCCTGAACGAGTTAGCGCCCACCCCGGCCGAACAGGCCAGCAAGCACACTTCCAGCCAACTCTCCTGTTCGACCACTTTTCCTCCCCGGACGGCCACCTCACCTCCTTCTTTCTTCCCCTCTTTCCTTCCACTTCTTTCCTTCTGGTTTTGCCTGTATCGCTCCTTCAGCTGGTTCTTGAGCTCCGGCTTTTCCTTTTCTTTCTTCTCCCATCGCATTGAGCCGGGGATCATCATGAGTGGATGTGAGTTCTGGAGTCCTGCCGCACGCGATCAGAATCGCGTATCGCAATGCGGTTCCATTCAATTGAATTGTTTCCTTATGTTTGCTGACATACTATAGTACGTTTTCTCGATTTAATCAAGCCCTTCACGCCCCTCCTGCCGGAGGTGGCCTCTCCGGAGACCAAGGTGCCGTTCAACCAGAAGCTCATGTGGACGGGGGTATGTGTCATCTCATCCTTCAGGTGGTAACAGAGAGACAATTGGAGACTGACTGTGTTTGGTGGATAGTTGACCTTGTTGATCTTCCTGGTCATGAGCCAAATGCCACTGTATGGCATTGTCTCGTCTGACACCTCCGATCCGCTGTACTGGCTGCGTATGATGCTGGCCAGTAACCGGGGTACGCTGATGGAATTGGGTATCACCCCCATTATCTCCTCCGGCATGGTGTTCCAGGTATGTCTGTATTCTTCGGCAAACTGGAGCCCGGTGATTTCGCTGACATAGCCAGCTCCTTGCGGGAACCCACCTCATCGATGTCAACCTCGACCTCAAGACCGACCGCGAGCTGTACCAGACCGCTCAGAAGCTGTTCGCCATTATCCTGTCCTTTGGCCAGGCTTGCGTTTACGTCCTTACCGGTCTCTATGGTCAGCCCAGCGACCTCGGTGCTGGTATCTGTGTTCTCCTGATCGTGCAGCTGGTGGTTGCCGGCTTGGTTGTCATTCTCCTGGATGAGCTGCTGCAGAAAGGATATGGTCTTGGAAGCGGAATTTCGCTCTTCATCGCCACCAACATCTGCGAGTCCATCGTCTGGAAGGCCTTTTCTCCCACGACTATCAACACCGGCCGTGGCCCCGAGTTCGAGGGCGCCATCATCGCTCTCTTCCACCTCCTGCTGACTTGGCCCGACAAGCAGCGTGCTCTGCGGGAGGCCTTCTACCGCCAGAACCTCCCCAACATCATGAACCTTCTGGCTACTCTTCTGGTCTTCGCGACTGTTATCTACCTGCAGGGCTTCCGTGTCGAGATCCCCGTCAAGTCTGCCCGCCAGCGTGGTGTGCGTGGCTCGTACCCTGTTCGCCTCTTCTACACCTCGAACATGCCCATCATGCTTCAGTCCGCCCTGTGCTCCAACATCTTCCTGATCAGCCAGATGCTGTACTCGCGCTTCTCGGACAACCTGCTCGTCCGTCTTCTGGGTGTGTGGGAGCCTCGTGAGGGATCTGCTCAGCTGCACGCCGCGTCCGGTATTGCCTACTACATGTCCCCTCCTCTGAACTTCAAGGAGGCTCTTCTGGACCCGGTTCACACGGCTGTGTATGTGACCTTCATGCTTGTCGCTTGCGCTCTCTTCTCCAAGACCTGGATCGAGGTCTCCGGCTCCGCCCCGCGTGACGTTGCCAAGCAGCTCAAGGACCAGGGTCTCGTGATGGCTGGACACCGTGAGCAGAGCATGTACAGGGAGCTCAAGCGCGTGATTCCCACTGCGGCTGCCTTTGGTGGTGCTTGCATTGGTGCTCTGTCTGTTGCCTCGGATCTCCTTGGCGCCTTGGGTAGTGGAACGGGTATTCTCCTTGCCGTGACGTAAGTTTCTACACCATTTATTTGATCGAAGAAGGGTGGCTTGCTGACGACCTTTCACAGCATCATCTACGGATACTTTGAAATAGCCGCCCGAGAAGGAGACTTTGGTTCTGGCCTGAAAGGCCTTGTTCCTGGCAACTAAGCGGGAACCACATTTCCCTCCCCTTATTTATTTTATGAGGTTCACGGGGTCGGATCAGGATTTTTCTCTATTTCCTTTTTCTTCCTTCGATATAGCAGATTGGTGCGTCGCTGCGGTTGTGGCTTGATGGAATGGCTCGGATTTAATATTGTGGTCTAAAACGGATGAAAAGTGTTAGACATTTTGTTTTGTCTTTTGTATAAGTGACTGAAAGAGCGAGAACCTGTTGAAATAAGAATAAGAGTCAAGCCGCAACTGTACATAAGCGCCAATCTGTTTGTGTATCATTAACAATATGAGAGAGAAGAAATAAGAATAGCTAATCTATATAGTTTGTGTCAACGGAGAGGATGAAGATCTAGATCAGGACTTGTATATATGTTCTTTATATTCTATTTTAAACAGAGAATATATATACCCTATGGGTTGGTTATATATGTTACATGCACGGGAATTCGTTTTTTTTCTCCTTTCGTTCTCAAACTTTTGCTTTTATCGTTGTCTTTGTACTTTACTTTTCTTATCTGCAAACAAATTTACGTCCGGTAGTCACCATTGATCGTGACGTATTCATGGCTAAAGTCGCAGAACCAGTAGACGGCCTCCTCTCCGCCGCGGCCGCTCTCGCCCTTCTCGCCGCCGCCGAGGTCGACGACAATCTCGAGGTCCTCGCTCTGCAGGATGGCGCTGGCGCGCGTCTCGTCCACGGCCTCCGGTTCACCGTTCACGAGCAGTTTCAGAATCGGCGAGCCGTCTACGGGCCGGAAGCTCACGCTCGTCCGCTCGGGGACGACCGTGCCCGGCGTCACGCCCTCCGTGTAGCCGACCGCGCACAGGATCCGTCCCCAGTTCGCGTCGCGGCCGTACAGGGCGGTCTTAACGAGCGGGGAGCGCGCGATGGTCGAGGCGATGCGGCGCGCCGACTCGTAGCAGGGCGAGTTCTGCACGCGCACGGTGACGAATTTCGTCGCGCCTTCGCCGTCGCGGACGACCAGCTGCGAGAGCGACTGCGCGAACGAGGTCAGGATCTCCTGCATGGCGGCGTAGTCGGCCGATGAGGACGACGCAATGGGTGTGCCGCCCGCGGCGCCGTTGGCCAGGAAGGCGATCGTGTCGTTGGTGCTGGTGTCTCCGTCGACGGAGATCGAGTTGAACGAGCGCGACACGGCATGGGTGAGGAGCGGCTTCATCGCTGACGGGTCGATGGGCGCATCCGTGCAGAGGACCCCCAGCAGCGTGGCCATGTTCGGGTGGATCATCCCCGCGCCTTTGGTCATTCCGGCGAGGCTGTAGGTCCGTCCGGGGACGGACGGGAGAGTGAAGGTCCGAGAGAGCAGCTTGGGGAAGGTGTCTGTGGTGCAGATGGCGCGGGCGGCGGTGAGCCAGGCGTTGTGCGAGGAGGCGAGCTGGGAGTGCGCCGTTGGGATCATGCCGATAATCTTGTTGATAGGAAGTCTACACCAATAAGAACAATTCATTTAGCAATTGAAGACAAAAATCCTCTGAATGGCAAAAAAAATCCACCTACCGCTGCCCAATGACGCCGGTGCTCATGACCAGAGTGCTGGGTTCATCCAGTCCATCGCAGTCGTCCACCTTGGCTCCCATGCTCCAGGCATCCTCGAGACCTCCTTTGCCAGTGACGGCATTGGCGCAGCCCGAGTTGATCACGACCGACCGGATCCCCTGGCCTTGTCTCTTGTCCAGAATCGCCCTGCTCACCTGCACCGGAGCCGCCTGGAATTTGTTCGTGGTGAACACAGCCGCCGCAGAGCATGGAATCTCAGACGAAATCAGCGCCAGGTCGGGGAACTTGGTATTGGACGCCTTGACGCCGACATGGGTGCCGGAAACGCGGAATCCCTTGGGATAGGTGCCGGACGAGGGCACGTACTTCCTCTTGGACTCCGGGATTGTGCTGTCGTGCAGCACCGAGTAGAAGCGGATTTGGCGCCTCGCAATCCGCGCGCAGGACGCCAGGATGGCAGGGGAGTGAGATTTTGGAACAATGATCATTTTGAAGACAAGTCTAGAAAATAAAAGAAAAAGGAAAAGGCCGAAAACAGAGAGTGTGTGTCTTAGGACAAGCTCCGCTCGTTAGTCTGATAAGATAAAAGATCGCAGCACAGAGATTGTTGCTCTAACAAACACAGGAAACGAGAAAATCTTAATATGAAGGAAGACTGTCTCTGGCAATTAATTAAAGCACAGTCAATGGCCAGGAATAGACCGATAAGCAGGTCAGGCAGGCTGTATGAGCGATAACCTCTGTGCTGACTCACAATTGCAATTGCACCCGACCCTGGTGTTGGTCGCGGGAAATTAATTATCTCAGGGATCGCTGACCAGCGTAGGCCAGCCCTGAGCGATTTATCGTCCACTCAGCGGTTGGCGTTGTTGTCAATCCAAAGATTGTGCCTCGGCGTGGTTTTCTTATTTTTCGGAGCTGATAGATGGTTGATATCGCGGAGTCGGAAAAACCAAAAGCTGGCTTCCAACTTTCCTTGTTGGTCGACGCGACGCTCCTTGCAGCTCGCGTGCTTGAGGTCGAAAGGGCGCCCACAGGCCCCAGAACTGCTCGTTTTGACTGGCGGATGGTGGTCGATGCCTGCAGCATTGCCATTCCTCCTTCTTGCTCTAATTCGACCCTAGTTTTGGGTCGTGATTGCTTACATAGCATGGTACGCGACTTGGGGTGATCATTGCTCACTGTTCATGATTTTCTCACACTGAGATGAAGCGCAAAGCACGAGATTCCATCGACAGCGATGAGGACTGGCCTGCAGCCTCTACCCCGAAGAGGCAGAAAACTGCCAACGACCACGACGCTGCGAATGGCTCTTCCACTGTGACGCCGTCGAAGCGGCCGCGTGCTACGCCAAAGAAAGCGACTCCTGCCAATGGCCTGAAGCCGTCAGGCCTCCGGACGCCTACACAGAAATCAAAGGCCAAATCGTTATTCTCGACGCCGAGGAGAAGCGACAAGGATGGTGCCACGACAGCCACACCTTCGCGGGCGAAGAACGCGGATCGGTCAGCCAAGAGGAAGAGCGCGCGGGTCCTGTTTGAGCAGCAGGACGAGGATGAGATATGGGATGGCGCAGACCGGCTGGCGGAGGAGATTCTGGATGATGAGGACGAGAGTTATCACGAAAGTACCAATGAACCAGACGACGGAAACGTCGTTGAGTCTGTGGAAAAGGACGGAGATACTGCTGCACCCGCGACGAAGCCAGCGGAGACACCCAAGCGTCGCGCAGGACGCCCCAAAGGAGCGAAGAATAAGCGGTCGCCGACACCAGAGGGAGAGCTGCCGCCGCACGAGCGATATTTCTTCCAGAACCGTCCCGGTCCGCCGCGGACATCCAACAATACCCTGTCCAAGGTGTCTTTGTTGACGCACGAGGAATATTTCGAGTGCCTCTCGCGGTACGAGGACCCTTTAAAAGAGGAAAAGGAGATTTTGCTGCAACTACATCACCGGTCGTTTCCACAGTGGAACTTTGAGTTCCGGGAGCAGTTCAATATCTGTCTGTATGGATACGGCTCCAAGCGCCGGCTGGTGCAGCAGTTTGCGGATTGGCTGTATCGAAGATCGCCCCCCTCGTCCTCTCCGATCATTGTCATGGTGAATGGTTACACACCTGGCATCTCTGTTCGGTCCATCTTCGCTACGATCGTGAGTGCTGTTCTAGGGGACGACACGCCGTCGAAGCTGGGCGCCCAGCCCAGTGAAGTGCTCGAATTCCTGCAGTCGGCACTGCAGTCTCGATCAGACCAGCGGCCCGTAACGGTGCTCATCAACTCGATCGACGCGCCTCCGTTACGGCGGGCAGCCAGCCAGGCTCTTCTGGCGCGGCTGGCCGCGATTCCATCGATCAACATGCTGGCGACGGCGGACACGCCGAACTTTACACTCATGTGGGACGTCAGTCTGCGGGACCAGTTCAATTTCGTATTCCACGACTGCACGACGTTTGCACCGTACGATGCGGAATGGAACGTGGTTGACGAGGTGCACAACTTGTTGGGCCGCAAGGGCCGGCGCGTCGGCGGCAAGGAGGGCGTGGCCTTCGTGCTGAAGAGTCTGCCGGAGAACGCGCGCAACCTGTACCGGTTGCTGCTGACGGAGCTGCTCACGATCGCTGGTGAGTCAGGACAGGGGGCGTCCGACGACGAAGACAATGAAGCTTCGCGTCGCGAGGGCGGTGGTAGCGGCGGCAGCGGTGACGATCTCTGCATCGAGTTCCGCACGCTCTACCAAAAGGCGTCGGAGGAATTTATTGCCTCGTCGGAGATGATGTTCCGCACTCTGCTCAAGGAGTTCCACGACCACCAGATGATCACGTCGCGGATCGACGGGACGGGGACGGAGACGCTGGGGGTTCCTCTGTCGAGGGAGGAGATGGAGGCTGTATTGGAAGATTTGGTGCTGAATTAGCTGATACGAGAACTCGCAGTGATACCCATGGGATCTTATTATATCTATTCTGTACAATAATAAGACAAACGTCGATATATTGATGAGTGCCGTTCACTCCGGCCAACGAACAATCGTCCATCCATCCAGCTATGGTAGCTGCCAACTGAGCACGACAATATCGCCAACTAAATACCAATAACCAATCAACCCGTAAACCTATAAATCCGAGAAATTTATCAATTCATATGAATCCCTGCTTTTGTTTCTCTTCTCCCCTTCCTTCCCCTTTCCCACAAATTTGTTGGATGGGATCTGCTCAACACTTCAAAACTGCGCAAACGCCGCCATGGCCATAGTCGTACCGAAACTCGTCTTGAAGGCGATATTCTCCGTCAGGACGCGCTGGAGGTCGACGCTCTTGACGTATTTTTGCAGACGGTGGACGGGGAAGAGATAGTATCCTTTGGATGCAGCCCACTGGCACAACAAAGCGAATAAAATATTAGCTTACGTTTTCGAAAAAAAAGATCCCAGGAGTCATCATTATTATTTCATACCTCAACAATAACAACACCCACACCAAAGCAAAACACTAATGCCTTGGACAACACCCGCAGTCCCAGTCCGACTGCTAATCCGAGGACACTCCCCAGACTGATCTGGCGCATCATCGATGCGGTGAGGATGCCTCCTGCTCCTCTTTTGTCACTTTCTTTTTCTGCTGTTGCTGTTGTTGTCCGGCCTTGCTTCACGGCGATGGGGTCACGATCAACCGGCATCGCCCAGCCGGTTTCCGGGAAGGCTTTGGGACTGTACACGGGCGCGACGTATTGGCATTGGAGGCGTGGTAGACAGAGTGGTGAGGAGGGGTGGAGGAGGGAGAGACCGACTCCGAGGGGTACGGCGGCGCAGGTGTAGAGGAGGGGGCGGGAGAGGAGTGTTGCCATTTTTTTTTCGTCCTGTGTGCTTTTGTCTGTCTGTATATCGATAATTGATGTGGGTGTCTGTTTCCTCTGTCGTAGGTACTGTTCTGTTTAGATCTGTATGACAGTACTATTGGAACGGTGTTCGTTTGTATATTATTCTGTATGTACTTGGTCAGCAATGGATGGATAAATTGCCGCTCAATTGGTCATAGATCGGAAGCAGAGTATAGAGGCGAATAAAGAAAGTATCCTCTTGACAGGCGACAGACATGCAATGCCGCACAGGACGTTCGTTGTGCTGTACAACTGTACAGAGCATACTTCCGAGTCCGGGAGGTTCCAAGGAGGAGGTGTGACGTCAGGGATTGGTATTGGTAGCTTCTGCCTCAGGCATCAACAATCCTCAACAATCCTCGTTCCTGCTCTGCTTATACACCAACCGTACTAAGTCCTGACAGGCATTATTATTTAGTCATTTGGATGCTGACGAGACAGCAGAGTCAGGTGATATTGTATGCACGTGCAATGCAGCTCCTGCATCTTGTCACGTTATTTGCATAGACAGCGATTGCCAAGCAGTAAAATTAATGCCTTTTCTCCCTTAGGAATTAAAAACACGATTTAAAAATAAATGCAATTCACGTTCCTCATCGCTAGGTACAGTACACATACTCCGTAGATAGTCAGCTCGGCTACCGGCGGAGCAGTAAGGTAGGATGCCAGTGTGAAGATAGAAGCTAACGGTTCTCTACGTTATTGGTTGCTATTCGTGCCAAGGACGTCGATGACTGTCTGACGCAGGTACAGCAACTAGCTAGTCATCGATAGGCAGATAAAGATAATAGGTAGAGCTTGCAGAGCAGATGCAGGCTGGTCAAGAGACTGGACCGATATAAACTATTTTTTTTAGAGCCTGCAGATACCGTGCGAGTGAATTAAAAAAAAAGAAAAAAGAGAGAAGTCACAAAGGTCGATATTGCATGCCGGTTATCGGAGTCGGATGCCAATTAAGTTGGCCTGACGCCTGACGTCTCCGCTTTGCCTCGGGGACTCTTTTTTTCACTCGTCGCCGCGGGGGAGGGGAAACTAAGATAGAATTAGAGAGGGCCCGGCAGTCGAATTAAGCGCTCAAGCAGTCACAGCCCATCGTGACTCACGGAGTGCGGACTCTCTGTCTTCTTCTTCTTGGGTGGATTTCTTTTCCTTCCGTCTGCTTCTTTCTCTCGTTATCTTCATTCGCCTTCGCTCATCATGGCATCCGCACAGCAGAGCGGCTCCAACGCCAATGGCACCACTCGCGCCAACCGGTCCTCTGACTTCACCGTCAAGGCCGGTCTGGCCCAGATGCTGAAGGGCGGTGTGATTATGGACGTCGTCAACGCGGAGCAGGTATGCTTGAAAAACCAGACAGTAATTAACAATTCTGCTGATTCTGACATTTTTTCAGGCCCGAATCGCAGAAGAAGCCGGTGCCGCCGCCGTCATGGCCCTCGAACGTGTCCCCGCCGATATCAGAGCCCATGGAGGCGTTGCTCGCATGTCCGACCCGGCTATGATCAAAGAGATCATGAATGCCGTCACCATTCCCGTCATGGCCAAGGCGCGTATCGGCCACTTTGTGGAATGCCAGGTGAGATCGTGCCAGTCTCTTTTTATTAGGTTATCCGCTAATCTTCATTGACTTGCTGGCTATCAGATCCTCGAAGCCATCGGAGTCGACTACATCGACGAATCCGAAGTCCTCACCCCGGCTGACGACCGCTACCACGTCAAGAAGTCGGACTTCAAGGTCCCGTTCGTCTGCGGCTGCCGCAACCTGGGCGAAGCCCTGCGCCGCATCGCCGAAGGCGCCGCCATGATCCGGACAAAAGGCGAGGCCGGCACGGGCGACGTCGTCGAGGCCGTCAAGCACATGCGCACCGTCAACGAGGAGATCGCGCGCGCGCGGGGCATCCTGCTCTCGTCGCCGGACCCGGAGACCGAGCTGCGCGCGTACGCCCGCGAGCTGGGCTGCTCGTACGAGCTGCTGCGCGAAACGGCCGAGAAAGGCCGCCTGCCCGTCGTCAACTTCGCTGCGGGTGGTGTTGCCACGCCCGCCGACGCCGCGCTCATGATGCAGTTGGGCTGCGACGGCGTCTTCGTCGGCTCCGGCATCTTCAAGTCCGGAGATGCCCGCAAGCGCGCCAAGGCCATCGTCCAGGCTGTCACGCACTACAAGGACCCGGCCGTCCTGGCGCAGGTCAGCGAGGGGCTGGGCGAGGCCATGGTTGGCATTAATGTGTCGCAGATGGGTGATGGCGATAAGTTGGCGAAGCGGGGGTGGTAAATCAAGCAAAAATAACATAAAAAGCAGAGAAGAAGAGGAAGAAGAAAAGAAAAAGAAGCCGGAAGACAGACACACATAGATACATACGTACTGTACACCTGAGTCCATTCCTATGTCTATGTCTACGTCTGCGTTACGTCTACGTCTACCGTTCTTATGAATATTTTTCATTCCGTTTCATTTCATTCCATTTTCATCTCATTTTTAATGTAAGAAAAAAACTTTTTTTCATAGATAGTTCCATTGGAAAGGAAAGGAAAGGAAAGAAAGGAAAGGAAGACGGTCTGCCCATCTGCCTATCTGCCTGTCTATCTGGCTATATCTGGCGATCTATCTGCTTTGGCATCGAGTTTCTTTTAGAGAAGCAACCAACATACGATACGTATACACATCTATACTTAACATGTAGATAAGAATATCATTATTTTCATTTTTTTTTTTTAAAATTTACTTCTCTGGATATCAATCATTATGTATTTAATACCACACTACATCACACCACAATATTACACACAGAGAAAGTGTGTGACGAGAGAGATCTATGCTATGCTATGCTATGCTTCAATTCCCGGGATTTTTATTCCCCCAGGGCGTAGTGATGCAACGTCACTTGAAACAGGGCGGGCGGAGATACATACAAGACATAGATCGATCGATTGATTGATTGGAAAAAAAAGAACAAAGGGTAGTCAGTCAGTGCCAGACCAGTGGAAAAAAAAAGGTGGAGTAAAAGTGAGCAAAGTGTGATGGTTGTTTGATGTGAGGGAGACGGCTTTGCTGTCCTGTCCATTGACGAGCCACCCTTGACAACCAATATCACCTCCCATCGACTGCGTCCAGTACTACTACTTCGCTCACTGTCTACCCCGCATAGTCAAACCCTGCGCCACGGCACTTCACCCAAAACTGTCTCACGATCTGGTTCGTGGCCGCGGAGCCTCGTGCCGCTAGCACCATGGACAGGAATCGGTCATGTTCTTTTGACACCGCTTCGGGCTGCTGTTGCTGCTGGTTCCCGTCTTTGGTCCTCAGCGCTTCCAGTGCCGCCGCCAGATGCGGTTGCGCCGCCCCCTGGTACTTGAAGACGATTTTCTTCAGCACTTCGGTGAGATGGTTCAGATCGGAACGCGCGCAACCCCCGCCAAGCTGTGTAATGACGACATGGCAGAGCCGCGGGAGATAGTCGCGAATTACTCGTTGAATCGGCCCAGTGTTCACCGGAAGGCTGAGGGTGCCAACCCAGAACTGCGACGCCGAGCGGAGAGGAAGAGGCTCGGGCCCTCGAAGAGCGGTTAGGGTAAAGTCGAGGATGGTGGACAGGACCGGCGGCTCCGGACCTGTCGGGGTGTCCTGCACCGTCTTGGGCGGCGGAGGATTGGTCAAAGAGAAAAGAATGGGATAGTACTTTCCGAGCAGACGCGTAAGGAAGCCAATACCACTGTTGGCAATCTCCGGATCGCGCTGCTCAGGGTTCTCCAGCATGAAGCGGAACGCGTAGTAAACGTGGATGATGAGCAGCCCGGCTTCCTCGCGGATCTCGTTAGGGCGAGCCTTGTGCGAAGCTAAGAACGCTGACGCCGTGCTCATCACCACGTCCGCTGCACCGTTAATCCCAAGAGGAATGTTGGCCAAAAAGGTTGCAGTCGTGCGAGGGTGAAAGACGTACAAACCCATTTTCTCAGTGAAGCCTGCCTTCAGGACCTCACACACCCCCTCGACAATGGTCACATCGAGAGGGAAGTCGCTGAGAAACATCTCAAGACACTGGATGATCCCCTGCTGACAGGGATGAGAGGTCCAGAAGGTGTTGTCGGCGACGTGAGAATCCTTGTCGCTTTCGAGGTCCACGACGCCGTCCACGTCGGCTCGCAAGCCTCGACCGATGCTGGCGATACAGCTGAGAGCCAGGTGCCCGCGGTTGCGAGCAGCCTCGACGTCGCCTTTTTGTGCTTCTTCCCGCGCAGCCATTGCATGTGCGTGGAAAGGGCTCAACAGGTCGTTCAGATAGGGCACCTTCGCCTCGTCAGAATCGAGAGCTTGGATAACCGCCGCGATGCCTTCCACGACTCGCTCTAGATTCTGAACGGTTGCCGCGGGTAGCTGATGGAACTCTCTAAACAAATTAAGGAACACGGGCAACTCAGATGTGAGCGCGGTGCGGCACGACTTGCAGAGTGATGAAATGGATCGTGCAGCGGCAGCCGTGCACGAGGCGACATTCAGGGATGCGAACAAAAAGGTCAGCACGCGCGGGAGCAGCGCTCGAGTGCGTTCAAAAAAGATCTCATACTTTCCCAGCATATCGACAAGGGTCTGGCGAGCTTTAAGTGTGATCTGAGTCTCCTGGCTAACACACAACGCGGCAAACTTGTCAGAGAAGAAAATCTCGTTCAAGCACTGCGCAGCCTGCTCATTTCCGTCTACCGCTTCTGACAGTTGGGCAAGGCAGAAGACGGAAGCCTCGAAATTCTTCCAGTTCTCAGTTTCCAAAGCTGACTGTGTGCGCTGTTGGAATAGCTGCACCAGTTCGACGCCCAGGGTCGGATAGGCAGCCAGTAGGAAATCGCGGGCATCGCGCCTGAACGAATGATACTCGCTCTTATCATCATGGTCCCACTGGTCCAGCTGCTCTCGTGACGGATACAACAACCTACCAAAGCAGTTGAGAACAGCTTTGGCCAGATTTTGTCGAGCATGTTCCAATTTGGAGCTCTCATACTCCTCCGGGCTCAGCTCTTGGAGCTCGTCAGCTGCCTCAGTCCACCATTCCAACAGATGCGGTGCGACTTTATCCTCGGCTCCCGGATAGCCAGGACCATGGAATAGAGTATCCATGTAGGCGAGGAGCTTCTCGTGGGTGGGAGTCAGTGCGCCAAGGAGAAGCTCTACCCGCCGAGTAGAGGAGTACGTGAGAACAAGCTCCAGGAAAGACATATGCTCGTCTTCGTAATCACCATCCAAGAGAGCAGTAACATGTGCAGATCCTGCCTCACTAACGATGTATTCCAATATTACGTTCAAATGCCAGTCAGTCAGAGTCTTGTCACCAGATCCCAACAGTTCCGTCAGGATCTCAGTTGCTGGTTTAGACAGACCGGGGATGCCAAGGCACTGCACCAAGTTCTCCATTTGCGAGGACAATTCAGATGCCTCGATCGGCTCACGCATCCGGATATTTGCTCGCACATTGAGCCAAGCCTACAATCATGTTAGAACACAGGTTAAGAGGCAAGCATGACGCGGAAGAGGATTACATACACGATAGGACTCCAGTGCCTCGATACCAATACTCACGTCATTAACAGGATTCCCCAAAACAAACTGCCGGAGGAAGTGTCTCAGGACAAAATCACACAAACAAAAGGCATCTCTGATGTTATCCGCAACCGGGTGCTCACCACTGCTGCCAGTCAGTTCGGAAATGAAGCAAAAAATCGAGGTCCATGGATGACTGACCTCCTACGGACCTGGGAGCTCCGCTTGACCGCTTCCTCGGCCATGGTGGTCGAAAAAAGAAGCAGGGCAGCAATCTGAATCTCGTTGAGAGCCGGGAGTGCTGCACCCTCAAAATCGGTGGGCAAATACTGTTCCTTTGGAACTTGATTACGATTGCTCAGAGACTCGGCCAGGTCACAGATGGCCCGGTTCCATGTGGTATTAGGCCTGAGGAAAACAGCTACCAAGCTTGACGCCAGCTTTCTGAGAACCAACGGCTTTTCTCCCCAGTTGACCAGGGCGACAAAGCGCTGCATCAAATAGGTCAGGAGATCCTGGACGTCTTTCTCAGAAAGCTCGTTCCTGCCGAATTGTTAGATTCTGGCATTGCTCTTCTTTCACGGACAGGGACCAAACCAATCCTGGTTAATTTTGACCGTAAAGGTCAAGGCTCCGAAGAACCTCATGTCGGTATCGTCGGCGCCCAACAAGCCGTCCGCAATCTGCCATCCTTGAGGACTTTTCTGGATGACCTGCAGACGATCCTGGACGGCCTTGAGCTCAGCTGGAGTGCGACCACGTGGGTGGTAAAGCTCGGAAACAAGCTGAGAGCCAGTCAGATATACAGTTTCTTAAAAGTTCAGATGTTCTGGGACAGAATCATTACTGACATTCTTTGTCTCTTCAAGGAGAGCATTTATATCAACGGCAGGGTCTGGAGCACCAGCAGGCATGACCTCATCCATCCTGCTTCTGGACAGAGGGGCTTGGATATAGATCTAAACGGAGGGCCGGGTGGGAGAGAGGATGCAGTCACGTGCAAGGACGCTAACGGGAACAGGAAAGGCGCCAACGGAGATGAAAGAAGGATGATTTTGGAGAGATGAAGTTGACAAGGATAGATGACTCCTGCTGGAGAAGATCAGCACTTCACTGTGGGGAGTGAAAAATTTTCACATCAGTCTCGGCGTTGAAAGGGGAGGGAAACAGTGAAGAAGCGTCGTAGCAACCATATAGCCATGCTCGAGAGGGTGGTTGCTGTGCGTGTGGCAGCATGAGGCCGTTGATTTCTGCACACCCTCCAGCACTACTGAATAGCACTGTTTGCAGGGGTTTATGCAGGTGATTATTGGGTCTAGATGTAGGAGAATATTGCAATATGTCTTCTGCTGCGTCTTCTTTGTTAGAAGAGCAATATTGGTTATTTTATTTTGGCTTGGTTCATTGAGTATTTTTTGCATCAACAGTAAGTAGTAAGCGGGCTTAACAACGGCAGCCCATCATCGTGGCGGCAGCGCTTCCGCTTAGCAGCCCCAGGCGTTCTCACGCCCAACAAGCCTAAAATTTCAGCCTCACCAACTATAACTAGAGGGAGGAATACTTCCTGCCTGCTGTTAGTTCTAGGAACAGACATGCTAGGCTGAATGCTTTGATCTTATATTAAATACTGTAATTATACGAAAAAAAAAAGAAAGAAAAGAAAAATAAAATTAAAAAAAAAAGAAAACAAAAGAAAGAGGGCCTAATATACTGCTTTATTTGCAGGGTAATATACTAGCTTATCAAATCCGCGAGGCCCTAACGGCGCCGCCAATTGCAACCAACGCCGCGACTGACGTACAGCTGGGAGGAATACTCCGTAATTAGTTTGTTCCTCCAGCACAGCAGCACGAGACCACCCCACCATTCCCCTCCTCCATCCATTTCCTGCGCGCTTTCCCCTCTTTCTGCGCTCTGCTTTCCTCCTCCTCCATTTTTGTCTCTTTTTCGGGTCCATGCTCTTCTGTCGGTGCCCGCTCCGTCTTGCGTATCGTACGTCCTTGCGATCATTCCACCCTCTTAGTCACTCGTCGACCAGAGCGTTTTCGTATACCTTCTCCCGTCGTTCGTCCGAGATGAACACCGTGGACACGACCGAGCGCCTGACAAGGCTCAGGCAGCTGATGCGCGAGCATCAAGTCGATGTTTACAGTAGGTGGTGCATGCGCGTTCCAGTACCGTGTTCGCGTTGAATGTTCGTCGCTCATGCTTGATTATTGTCCTCCGCCTCTAGTCGTACCCTCGGAAGATAGTCACCAATCCGAATATATTGCTCCGTGCGACGCACGTCGAGGTGAGCTGCTGGCCCTGGAGATCTCGACCAGCTGTCTGCACTGGCCGTAGCTAACCCATACCTTCTCTCCCTTCGCAGCCTTCATCTCTGGCTTCACCGGCTCCGCAGGAACCGCCGTGGTGTCGGCCACCAAGGCCGCCCTCTCGACCGACGGGCGATATTTCAACCAGGCCTCCAAGCAGCTCGATAGCAATTGGACCCTCTTGAAGCGAGGATTGGAGAACGTCCCCACCTGGCAAGAATGGTAACCTACGACTCCCACAAGAAATGGACCGTCACAATGCAAAGAGAGCCATATTGATGGCGTGTCTATACTTAGGACTGCGGAGCAGGCAGAGGGTGGAAAGGTGGTCGGTGTTGACCCGACTGTCATCACCGCCGGTAAGGTCGAGAGCTATTGTTTGCTCGCGGGCGTAACGACGGCTGACGGTTACGCCTCCAGCTAGCGCCAAAAAGCTCTCGGAAACGCTTGCGAAAAGCGGCGCAAAGCTGGTGAGCATTGAGCAGAACCTCGTCGACCTCGTCTGGGGCCAGGAGCGCCCACCTCGACCCAACGAGAAAGTCACGGTCCATCCCACCAAGTTTGCTGGCAAAACCTTCCAGGAGAAGATTTCTGATCTCCGCAAGGAGCTTCAGGCTAAGAAACGGGCTGGATTCATTGTCTGTAAGTTTTTTTTTTCGGCCATAATCTTCGCTTGATTGTGTTGGAAAGGACCCCGCGCTGACTGCGTCCTACAGCCATGCTCGACGAGATTGCATGGCTCTTCAACCTCAGAGGAAGCGAGTACGTGAGATTATGCCAGAAATATTAAGGTATACAGTCTGACTGGTGTTGATGAAGCATTCCCTACAATCCAGTGTTCTTTTCATACGCAGTCATCACCCCCGACAAGGTGGATCTCTACATTGACGAAGACAAGTTAACCCCCGAGGTCAAGGCGCACCTGGGTGATGATGTGGTCATTAAGCCCTATGATTCCATATTCGCGGATGCAAAGGCGCTGGGTGAAGCCGCCGCCTCTGGAGAGACGCCCGCAAAGTACCTGATCTCTAACAAGGCATCCTGGGCGTTGAGTCTCAGCCTGGGTGGTGAGAACAGGGTAGAAGAAGCGCGGAGCCCTATCGCAGATGCGAAGGCCATCAAAAACGAAGTCGAACTTGAAGGCATGCGGGCGTGTCATATTCGCGATGGCTCCGCTCTGTCCGAGTACCTTGCATGGCTGGAGAACGAACTGATCAACAAGAAATCGACGCTGGACGAAGTGGACGCGGCCGAGAAGCTCGAGCAGATCCGCTCCAAGCGCGAGAACTTCGTGGGTCTCTCTTTCGACACCATCTCCTCGACGGGGCCGAATGCGGCTGTCATCCATTACAAACCGGAGAAGGGCAGCTGCTCGATCATCGATCCCAACGCCATTTACCTGTGTGACTCGGGCGCACAGTACCTCGACGGTACGACCGACACGACCCGCACATGGCACTTTGGCCAACCGAGTGAAATGGAGAAGAAGGCCTTCACCTTGGTCCTCAAGGGAGTCATCGCTCTGGACACGGCGGTCTTCCCAAAGGGTACGAGCGGCTTCGCCCTTGACGCCTTTGCTCGGCAGTTCTTGTGGCGAAACGGTCTGGATTATCTTCACGGCACTGGTCATGGTGTCGGCTCACACCTGGTGAGTCACCCTGCGGATTGGTCTTCTGTTTCTTCTTTCTTATCGTCTTGACAGAACGTCCACGAAGGACCCATTGGGGTGGGCACGCGTGTCCAGTATTCCGAGGTTCCCCTGGCGGTTGGAAATGTCATCTCTGATGGTAAGTCATGTGCCGCAGTTCAGAAGTCCTTTCTGAGAGGAGTGTCACTGATCCATCTCTTGTAGAACCGGGGTACTATGAGGACGGGAAGTTTGGTATCCGGATTGAGAGTAAGAGACCTTATCTGACCCTTACCACCAGGGCTTCAATCTGACTTGTGTAGACATTATTATGGTTCGCGAAGTCGAGACACCGCATAAGTTCGGTGATAAGGCATGGCTGGGCTTTGAGCATGTCACGATGGTCCCATTGTGCCGCAATTTGATCGAACGGTCGCTTCTGACGGCGGCGGAGATCGAATGGGTGAATAATTACCACGCAGAGGTGTGGGAGAAGACCCATGGCTTCTTCGCCAACGACGAATTGACCCGCAATTGGCTGAGAAAAGAGACCCAACCGCTTTGAGGTAGATCTTCTCACGAATTCGCTCCTGTAGAATAAGAGAACAAAGCTATATGGTCACTGGGGGTTAGGACCCATGGGTTTGGCTTTGGCGAGTCCGGGTATATATCATTATATATGATACATATCTTACAGATAGAGGATTATTTTTCCCGTCTAATAGATACTGTACTCCTTTATGCCTCGAACCCAATTCCTAGATTTTGCTGCAGAAACGGGCGTTGAGGAACGATGCCAGCCAGCCAGGGATTACCTGGTACGGTAAAGGCGCTCCCGCAAGCTCGTGTGGAGCCGTCCCGCATGTGGCAGCATGGCCTTCGTTATCGCCCCTGGAAATAATCATATAGTCTGGTCAGACCCTCAAATAATCGACCCCAGTCCAAGTCAGCACCGAGATCTGGGGCTTGGACGCGACGGAAGACCTTCCACATCAGCACTGGAAACTGCCCCGCGGGAACATGGTCAGCGAGTTGACAATCGGACCTCCGATCGCTCCGCCGCATCAAACCGCGTCTGTGTCCGCCTGCCGCTACACTCGAATCCGCCGTTCCCATCCTCTGCAGAACAAACCACTGCCTCCTCTGTTGGCGACTTGATCTACCTCTGCCATTCTGTGATTCCTAGACCCGGAGTCTGGCATGAGCGGCCGCAGCCCCTATACAAACGGATACGGGTATCCCTCCGACTCGGGACGCTCCGACGGAGGAGGAGCATATGGCGGTGGAGGTAGCCTGGGCGTGAACGGGTATGGAGGAAGCGGAGGACGAGAGCGAGAGCGTCGCCCAGGTGGTTACGGAGGATTCTACAGTGAAGAGTCGCAACAGCGCCCGACAACGGCGTCGTCGACTGCGTCCCGCGAGCGCGGGCGGGACAGACCCAACTGGGAACGACCGCCTCAGTCCTCTGCATCGCGGTCGCGTCCCAGGGACGTCGACACAGGCACCAGATGGCGGCCAGACAGGGATGAGCTCGACTATACGAAGCCGAGAGGTCGCTCAGATACAAATGGGTCGCGCGGGCCGCAGTCCATTGAAGGTATGGTGTTGCCGTGCCAGTACAGAGATTATGGCTCAATGGCTGTTTTTCGGTATTTTGCTGACTCTGCGATTTTACAGATGTCCTCCAGACGATTCAGCGTAGATGGGATTTCATGGCAGCGGACGACTGCACACCAGTCCAGGTGGCGTTGCAGTTGATGGACAACAGTACATTGGGGAAAGCAGACCGCGAGCCAGAGTTCCTGGAAACGCATAAGCTGATACAGAAGACCCTGAAGTCGATCGTCAACGGTAGGTTGGGTCTTGTGTCCGAATCGGGAAACAAACTTGCAAGCTGATGGGTCGTATTCTGTCTCATTAGAACACCACCAGGGATTTAACAGCTCCATTGGTACTTATCACAAGATCCAAAACGGTATCCACAACTCACAAAACAAAGTTCGGGCGTTGAGGAACTCTCTGGAGGAGGCAAAGGCTGGTCTGATCACTACAAAACCCGAGTTGCAGGGCTTGGCAATGTCCTCTCAGGAATACGACGATGTCCTGCAGCTGTTTAACCACATCCAGGAGATCCAGTCACTTCCGGAAAAGCTAGAAGCCCGGATATCGGAAAAGCGCTTCCTCGCCGCGGTCGACATCCTCCATGAGGGGCTCCGGTTGATGCGCCGGTCCGAATTTGAGAACATTGGAGCTCTCGTGGATCTGCGCGCCTATTTCAGCAACCAAGAGACATCACTTACTGACATCCTGATTGAAGAGCTGCATGACCACTTGTACCTGAAATCTCCGTATTGTCAAGATCGATGGAAATCCCCTGCCGCCGAAAAGGAGGGTGGGGGAGCAGGCGGCAGCTGGAGCACCTCGACCTGGGACAGACCTGTCTACAGCTTCCTGGCGAAGCTAGATATGTCGTCTCCCATGGTGGAAGACGCCTCTCGGAACCCCGAAGCTGACACATTCTACTATATCCGAGTGATCATCGAAGCCCTAAATAAGATGGGCCGCCTCGATGTCGCCGTCGACCGGATAGAGCAAAGGTTACCAGTCGAGCTGTATTCCGTGGTTGACAAGACCAGTGCAGAGGTCGATGCTCGTCATCCAAACTTGGCGCGAGGCCTCTTGTCTCAGGACAGTAAAACTGGCCTACCGACAGAGATCAACGAGCAGCGCGGCCATGTGCTGACTGAGTTTCTTCACATTCTCTACGCCAAGTTTGAGGCCATTGCAGAAGGCCACCGTGTCGTTCACGATGTCATCACAGGCATTGTCGAGCGTGAGGGGATGCGCAGAGGCACTTTGGCGGATGGTTTTAAAGAGTTGTGGAAGCTCTACCAGAGCGAGGTACGTTTATTGATTTTCCTTTGGCTCAAAGCATGTATTAATTGCCAAACGGGAACCCAGATTCGCTCCCTTCTGCATGATTATTTGGCCACCGACGGTGATGACTCTTATCGATCAGCTCCTCGCGAAGCGAACGCCAGACGCAATTATTCCTTGAATCAGAGGGATAAGTCCAGTGTAAGGATGGCAGTCTCCTTCAACGCGGATCAGGAGCACTGATATCGTCGCAGAAAATGTTTAAGCTGTCCGAAATCGACAAGAAGTCGACTGAGATGAGGGCGGAACGAGAGGATTTGGAGGAGATATTGAGATCTTCTGTGCCTGGACTGGTGACCAAGTCGTCGCAGAAGACAACGACTGGTGATAAGTCGCAGTCGAGACAGGGGAATTCCGGCACTGGCCACAAGCTCCTGATCGAACCGAGCGTGTTCAATATTGGTCTCCTTCTCCCGCCGTCGCTGTCATTCATTCAGCGGCTCAAGGACCTTGTGCCTGTTGACTCCGAGATCGCGATCGGTACCTTGACCTCCTTTTTGGATGATTTCTTGGTCAACGTCTTCCAGCCGCAGCTGGATGAGGCAATTACAGATCTCTGCACGTTGACTTTCATTGCTCCGGACGCCTTTGCGGAGGACCCGAATTGGGCCACCGTGTCTCCCAAGCCCATCTTCAAGGTCAGCAGCCTTTACTGCGTAATCTTATTCTCTGGCTGCTCTCTAACCTGGTTCGCCTTTAGGGAACTGTTAATTTCATGTCCTTGGTGAAAGCCTTCAGCAAGATGTTGGACAGCATCCCGCACGATCAAATGTTCACTCAAATGGTCCTCAGTCAGATCGTGACATACTACGACAAGTGCTGCGGATGGTACAAAGGTGAGTGAGCATCATGGAGATTCGTACACTGCACTTCAATTAAGCTGATCATCCTCAGCACTTGTAACGCGAGTGGCATCACAACCTTCTGGAGGCCTTCGATTCAAGGCAGCAGCAGCGTTTGCTGAATCTGGGGAAATCCACGACACGGCTGCAGAGCTGTGGACTGGGAGTGGCGCGAAAAAGAAGGAGCTTATCGACAGAGTGAGTATCCTGAGATTCTATTGTAGAGGAGACAGTCTTGCTGACAGTAGCAATAGGAAACCGAGCTTCTCATCAAAAAGACCAACGAAACGCCACTGGAACCCTACGATATCATCTCCGATCCCAAGACTGTTGTGGCGTTGTCGTTACTGTACAACAGCATGGTGAGTAGCGACGAACTAGAAGTCCGAGAAAAGACAATCTAACACACTCTTTCAAAAGCACTGGCTCGCGAGCCATCTCGCAAAACTGAGATATATCACAACGTCAACTGTTGATTCTTCACGGTCCGAGTCGGGGCGGACGACCCAGACTCGTCGATGGACTCTGATCTCTGCTATGAAACCACAACGCGACAGCATCAGCCAGCCGGTCTATCTGCCAATGAACCAGGAGACAGTCGTCATTTTTGACAACACCCTTCAATCTCTGCGAAATCTGGCTACCACCGCTCTCCTAACATTGCACATTGACGTTAGGTGCGGAGTTATTCATGTGCTGACAAAGGCGATGGCGGGTCCGAATGGCCCTCAAAAGGTAGAAGAAACTCCCACGACTCCGAGTCCCAGTGCCAACAACCAGAACTGGCATCTCATCCTTCCTACGCAACCTACCTCGGCGTCTCCGCCCATCCTCGAGCTGAACAATGACTTGATTTCCTTTGATACGAACATCTCCTCGTACCTTGGGACAAACGAGCGTCGGTTTATTACGTCAGGCCTGGCAAGATTCATCGACCAAGTTTTCGTCTCGTGTACTCGTTACATTGGTGCGATGAACAATAATGGTGCCCTTCGGCTGCAGCTGGATGTGCTTGTCCTTCAGCAGAATCTGAAGAACATCATCATCGACTCAAGCCCGGAGCCGAAGAAGGACAAAGAGAAAACCGAGGGCGAGCAATTTCACGAGGTGGTTGCCCTTCCTCGCAGTGCCAAGTTCCTCGACTGGTTCCTGGAGGGTCCGCAGAAGGCCCTGGACTATGCCAAGGAGGAGAAGGAAGCATTTGCAACGCAGGGTGAGAAGGCCCTTGCGGCAGGGAATGGGGAGCCGTTCACCTATGACGAATTGAAAGTGCTGATCGATCTCTGTTTCTCGGAGATCATGCGGGGTCCTAAGGGAGAGCAGAACCGCGAGGACTACATGGCGGCCAAGCGGAGCAATGCCGAGGCGATGTTGAGACTGAACGAGGTGATGTGGGATTCCAAGTAGAGTCGTTTTCTCTTGTTTTGTCTCCCTGCTGTTTGTTTTTGTCCGTCCAGGCACATGATGGCTGGTGTCATGGGTCTTTTTACGAGGAAAAATCTTCTCAGTGTATGTCGCATGGCTTGGCTCACTTCTGGGATGAGTCCTCATCTAGTATATGCGCATGTCTTTTACTTTATATCAACTAGTATTATTGACTACAGATAGATAGCACTTGGCGTGGGAACGTGTATGTGTATGTGTATGTTTACGCGCATCAAGGGACTTTGTTCCTGGAAAAGCAGTTAGTTTTTGTGTGTTAATAATAGTGGAAAATAATATCAAAATGCATTATGCGCCTTCCTTTTATTCGGATCTCTCGGCCGTCTGTCAAGGCCGATCCGCTTCGTTGGCTTCCGGCGCTAAATGACGTTGACAGGAGGCCGCTCGCGTGGTCAAGACGCTTTTCTGGGTTAGGGCGTTTCAGGGATATTAATGAAGGGGACGCAATGGGGTTGGGGTTATTTCCCCCCAGCTCAACACTGGACTTTACGGTAAGTTCGAATTTCAGTCCAATGCCTAAGTAAGGTCCTGAGAGTATACTCTGTACTACATGCCAACTACTGTTCATATGGATGTGCACATGTATTTACCAACCGGGAACTGCCTGATGGTGCTAAGCTAAGCTCGTGTCTGAGATTTGTAGCAGATTTACTCTGTTTTGCAGTGAAAACTCCGTAAAGTACCCAGTCCATGGATATGAAAGCTCATTCCAGTCAGGTCACTGGTGGAGTGCCTCGACTTGAACGCCATCAATTTGCCAGATCACGACGATATATCTACGACCCCCTCTACTATTCTCACTTTACTCTTTTAGGAATGGGAGTGAAATGAATTAATTATGTCGTCTAGAGTAGTCTCCGTGTCTCACCGGCCCACTGTTGGTGAGAACTAGCTTCAATGCTATCTGTCTGTCTATATGGGATCTAGAGCTCTTAAGATCCATGGCTCTCTTTCGATGCTTTTATTCTTTCTTTTCTCCTCGTCTTCATTTTTTTTTCTCTCCTCGTTTCCTCCTTTCTCTCCCTATACAGGTGCCCATCCGCTCGCTGTCTGAGACAGCGTCCTCCTTTCGTTCATTTCTTCCCATTTGTCGCCGTTCCTTACACAGATCTTTGAAAAAGAAAAAGATTATCATTCATCCATTCTTTTATTATCACTGCCTTGTTCATTATACTCGACATCTTTGACCTCAATTTTTCCGCAAATCGCGTAGAGAGAAAGGAACCATGAAGTTCTACCAAGCTGCAGCTGTTGCAATTGCTGCCCTCAGTGCAGCAACCACGGCCAGTCCTAACCAGCCCTTTCGTCGTGATGGCCAGTGTCCCATTGGATATGCCTTGAAAACGTACTATGTCACTGTTTCTGCGACTCCATCGCCATCGTCATCACCAGCGTCGTCTTCTTCGCCTGAACCTACAACCACTATCAGGACCACTTCGACGACGACGACTCAGGTCACCCTTGAAACATCAAGTACCAGTCAGACCTCTGCTGGAGCGAGCGCTGTTTCGACAACTGCTGCTGCCCCTGTGTCATCTGAAACGCCTACTGTCGCCGCCAGCATCCAGCAGAAGCAGCCAGAACCCAGCACAACAACAGCAACAACGGCTGTGACAACAGCAGCTCCAGTTGCGACGACTTCAAAAGTTCCTGTTGAAGTGGTTTCTACGTCAGAAGTGGCTTCTTCTTCATCGTCTTCTATCAGTGCTGCCCCTGCACAGTCAACTTCTGCCGCGTTCTCTTTGACATCCTCTTTAACATCCTCTCTAGTGGCCCTGGGCTCTACCAACTCTGGTCAGGCTACGTTCTACGGAGGCGACGTTGCCGCTGGGACATGCTCGTTCACTTCGTACACGCTTCCTGCAGGCATCTTTGGGACTGCGCTGTCCGACTCGAACTGGGATGATGCCGCCAACTGCGGTGCGTGCGTGTCTGTCACTGGTCCTAGCGGTAACTCGATCAAGGCGATGGTGCGTCCATTAAAAGAAACTGGAGATGAAGATGAATTTTGGAGCTAATTGCATGCAACAGATCGTCGACGAATGCCCCGGATGTGGAGAGAACCACCTGGACCTGTTCGAGAACGCCTTCGCCGAGCTGGCAGCCACATCCGTGGGCGTCATCAACGTGGACTGGACGATCGTCGAATGCGGCATCGACAGCCCGATCATCCTCCAGAACAAGGACGGCACCTCGCAGTACTGGTTCGCCATGCAAGTCGTCAATTCCAACGTGCCGGTCAAGTCGCTCGAGGTCAGCACGGACGGCGGCAACACCTGGCAGTCAACCACGCGGGCGTACTACAACTACTTTGAGAACAGCAGCGGGTTTGGAACGGACACGGTCGATGTCCGTGTCACCAGCATTACGGGGAAGAGTATCGTGGTCAACAATGTCAGCTGCAGCTCCGGGTCGTCGACGACCGCTAGCTCGAACTTTTGATTTGATGTCCGACAGATAGGCTGTTGTGGGAACAAAGGTCGGAGACCTTTCTTTACTTTTTGTTTTTTCCTTTCGTTTCTCCGTTGAGAAATTCCTTCCCATTCTATTCTCTATTCTCGAGCTCCATGAGCTTGGCTTCTTGTCACGTGTGACGAGAGAAGAGAAAAAAAATCACCTTTTGATCTGTTCTCTTCTTCTATCACATCCCCACCCTGGTGGGCGGGTCCTTTTTTTTTTTGGAAAGAATAATCATTTTTGAATGGATTCTCTTCCTTCCTTCCTTTATCTGTAAATATTGGATAGACAATCAATACAATTACGCACTTTTCCTATTTATTTATTTTTTTTCTTGGCAGAAAATTCCCAACATATTTTATGGCAAGGCTCTTAGACTCATTTCTTAGCAGCCCTCATTTATCACTAGTATATATAATGTATTAGAACCTCCCATGGAGGTCATTCCACGTCAAGTCACAGTACAGCTGTTACCGGGAGTAATAGTCCTTCAGCAAGAAGCGGAGGAGGCTCTGATTTTGTTGCCTGTCGGATCTTTCCTGTGAGGCGAAAAGATTGTTCATTTTAAGGTCCTAAGAGGGATTGCTTTTTATTTATCATCATCTTGGCTGGGATAGATTGTTTCTTCTTCTTCTTCTTCTTCTTATTGTTGTTGTTGATGTTGATATAACTTGCTCAAAAACTGGACTGACTTGAAACTCATTGGGAGAGGTTGCAATTGTAATTATATACGTGCTATTTATCTGCATATCCATATTCAATACATGTATAGAGAGTATATACGGAGTAGTTATGTCGGCTATGACGTACTTACTGTACATGTATTTATCTATCGACTTCGAGCAAAGCCACGAGATTTCATCAAATCAATGAATTCAAGAAATCAATTCTTATTTTTTTTAGTCAAAAAAAAAGCCTCTTATAGTCAGAAGTTATTTATTACTTAGTCTTTAGAATTAGAATTCATTTGTCTTGTTCTAATACCAGGTACCTAGGCACCTAGTACTACTGGTAAATCGGCGTTTCCAAATAAGGCAACATCGGGCCCGAGGATAACCTGTTCAGGCTCCTTCGGGCCCGAACCATCAAACCATTTCCCGATTGGGTATCACAGACAGGTCATTGCATAGTATGGGATAGGATAGGATGGGCCGAAAGTAAATCAAAAAAAAAGTGTTAGCCGGGATTTTCCCCCATATTCTTATAAGAGGTGAAGAGGATCTGTCGTTTGTACTGTGTGGTACGTTAATAGTATCTATCTCCTCGCTCGTTTCATGTCAATTATTTGTTGGATTGAGGAAGTTCAACAAGAAAAAAGCTTCATCCTTTTATTTGTCTACGGCGTTTAATTCACCTTTCTTTTTTCCTTACTTGCTAGCGACTGATTGCGCCGCTTTCATTGTCGTTGAGACCTAGACCTATTAGTTCAGCAACACACCCCTCTCTACTAAACTCCTAACGGAGTATATACAAATGGAGGCAAAAGAGGAAGGCCCAGTGTTACTGGCGAGATCGAGCTGGCTGTCGCGGCTGAACCCCCTCAAACGGCGTCGAAAGCCTCCTGTCCCCTCCGAGCGAGCTGTTTCGCCCGAGTTTCGAGCCGGTTTCTTCAGCCTTCTGACTTTTGAATGGATGAGTCCGCTTATGTCGGTGAGTCTGTCACATACAATGCATGCACAGTACATACATGTATTTAAGCACTTAATGCTGATACGTCCGCAGGTTGGATACCAGCGGCCCCCTGAAATGAACGACATCTGGCGCGTCAATCCAAACCGCACCGCCCCCCTTATCGCTGCGCGTCTCCAGGAAGCCTTCGACAGGCGGGTCGAACGTAAATCAAAAAGCCCCCTGGCAGGAGCTATTTTGGACACTTTCAAGACCGATATTTTACATCGGAGGCATCTGCTCCTTGATCGCCTCGCTCGTTCAGATCCTGATGCCCTATCTTCTGAAATACCTGATCACTTTCGCAACTGATGCCTGGCTTGCAGATAAGACCGGAGCAAAAGGCCCGGCAATCGGCGTGGGAATTGGATGGGCGCTGGGAATCACGGGAATGCAAATCCTGGGAAGCATCGGAAATAACCATTTCATGTACCGAGGGATGCTGGTCGGTGGCCAAGTTCGCTCGGCTTTGATATCACTCATCTTCAACAAGGCCATGACAATATCAGGACGCGCAAAAGCAGGGGGCAGACCACCACAGGAACCCCCAGCTGATATCAAACCGGGCAGTGATGAGGAGAAGAAATGGTATGCAGACCAGATGGATAAACAGTATGGAGGAAAGGGATGGAGCAACGGTCGAATCATCAGTCTCATGTCAACAGACACCAATCGCATCGACAAAGCAGCCGGCTGGTTCCACATTGTGTGGACGTCTTCCGTGGCGCTGGTCGTCACCATAGCGCTCCTCTTGGTCAACCTGACCTACAGCGCCTTGCCGGGGATTGGACTCTTCCTGCTCTCTGTTCCGATAATGGGAATGGCCGTTCGCGCCATGTTTGCAAAGCGAGCAACGATCAACCTCCTGACAGACAAAAGAGTCAGCTTGACGCAGGAGGTTCTTCATGCCATACGATTTGTCAAGTACTATGCCTGGGAAATGGATTTCCTGGACCGGATCGCCAAGATTCGCCATCAAGAGATCCTAACTATCCAGATTCTGCTTGCCATACGAAACGCAGTCAATGCCGTCGGCATGTCCGTTCCGGTGTTCGCGTCAATGCTGGCATTCATCACCTTCTCTCTCTCTCGTCACCCTTTGGACCCGGCGCCGATTTTCTCATCACTGACCCTTTTCAATCAGCTTCGCATGCCCCTGATGCTCTTTCCAATGGTTATCGGCTTGGTCACTGATGCTCTCGCGGCTGTAAACAGAATTGAAGAGTTCCTCCTAGCGGAGGACCAGAAGAATGACATAGAGCAAGTCGGTGATGCAGCAAATGCCGTGGAGCTATATAAGGCGGAATTCACCTGGGAAAGGGTTGCGGCAGAGTCAGACGACGACTCAGCTCCGGAAGATTCAGACGAACAGCCAAAGAAGAAGAAAAATGCAAACAAGGAAGCTAAAGAGGCGAAGAAGAAGAAGAAGACCGAAAAGTCTGGGGGAAAGACCCTAAAGAAAGAGGAAGAAAAAACTAACCCTAACCCAGACGCGGAGGTTTCGCGTATCGAGCTAGGGCCGTTTAAAATCACAAATTTCAGCCTCCAGATCGGTCGGAATGAATTCATAGCAGTCGTAGGAGGGGTCGGCTCTGGGAAGAGCTCTCTGCTAGCCGCTCTCGCGGGAGACATGCGCAAGACAAGTGGCACCGCCATCGTCGGCGGTTCCAAGGCATACTGCCCGCAGAACGCTTGGATTCAGAACGCCACGGTACAGGAGAACATAACCTTTGGGAAAGAGCTCGACGAGACGAGATTCAACCAAGTGATCGAAGCCTGCTCCCTTCGTCAGGATCTGGATATCCTCGCCCATGGCCGCTTCACAGAGATCGGTGAACGAGGGATCAACCTCTCTGGTGGACAGAAACAGCGTGTGAGCCCTGCTCGAGCTATCTATTCGGACGCTGACATCATACTCATGGATGATCCCCTTTCTGCGGTTGATGCTCATGTTGGCCGCCATATTATGGAGCATGCCCTCTGCGGGCTCCTCAAAGATAAGTGCCGGATTCTTGCCACTCACCAGCTTCATGTCCTCTACCATTGTGATAGGATCATCATCATGGATGATGGAAGGATCGCTGCTTGCGACACGTTCGACAATCTCATGGCGCGTAATGAACGGTTCAGAGCGATGATGGCAACCGTCGATCGTGACCAGCAAGACGGCAATGCTGAAGCATCCGCTGCGGACCACTCAGCTGTTCAAAAAACTTCAAATATGATGGAGAACTCGAAAGACTCTCTGATGCAAGAAGAAGAGAAAGGACTCGATAGCGTCCCTTGGAGTATATACTATCATTACTTCAAGGCAGCCGGCTCCATTCTCGTCCTGCCTCTCATTCTCGCACTTCTGCTCGTTGCTCAGGGAGGCAACATCATCACCAGCCTGTGGTTGGCGTGGTGGAGCTCAGACAAGTTTAGGCTTTCTACTGGCAAATACGTTAGTACTTATGTCAATGCAGACCTTTGTGATGGATATTGACGGATCACAGATCGGCATCTATGCTGCGCTGGGTGTAGCCCAAGCCGTTATACTGTTCCTGTACTCAATCAGTCTCTCTCTGGCCGGGACAGAGGCGAGCAAAAAGCTCCTTCACAGAGCCATACACCGAGTCTTGCGTGCTCCCATCTTTGACACAACGCCTCTGGGCCGCATCATGAACCGCTTTTCCAAGGATATTGACACCATGGATAACAACCTGACCGACACGATGCGCGTGGCTGACATGACGATCGCCATGATCATTTCCGTGTTTATCCTCATCATCGCTTATTACTATTATTTTGCCGCTGCACTGGGCCCTCTGCTTCTAATATACCTGTCTGTGGCGGCTTATTATCACGGAACTGCGCGGGGCCTCAAGAGGCATGAAGCAGTCTTGCGCAGCGTCGTGTTTGCACGTTTCAATGAAGCGATTTTTGGCATCTCGACAATACGAAACTATGGTTTACAGGATCAATTCCTCAGGAGGATCAATAACGCAGTCGATGATATGGACAGTGCATATTTTCTGACCTTCGCCGACCAGCGCTGGCTGAGCGTCCGACTTGACGCAATTGGGACGATTATGGTCTTCGTGACAGAGATCCTAGTTGTAACCTCACGTTTTAATGGTTCCCCTAGCATTAGTGGACTGGTCCTGTCATACCTCTTAACTGTTGTTCAAATGCTCCAGTTCACCGTGAGGCAAGCTGCGGACGTTGAGAACAGCATGCATTCCACGGAGCGGATTTGCTACTATGGCACACGACATTGAGCAGGAAGCTCCAGTTCACACTATTGCTGTAGCGGAGGACTGGCCCCAGAAGGGGGAGATCGTCTTCCACGATGTGCACATGAGGTACCGTCCGCAGTTACCTTTGGCATTGGAAGGATTCAATCTTCACGTCAAGCCTGGTGAGAGAATAGGGATTGTTGGCCGTACTGGAGCAGGAAAATCCAGCATTACCATGGCTCTCTTCCGAATGGTGGAATTGCAAAAGGCAGAATTGAAGTCGATGGTATTGATATTAGGACAGTAGGGCTGCAAGACCTCCGGTCACGGGTGTCTATTATCCCCCAGGATCCCACGATCTTCGCCGGCACTGTCAGGTCCAATCTTGATCCTTTCAACTCTCATGCCGATCTCGAGCTCTGGTCCGCCCTTCGACAATCACAGCTCGTTGACGCCAGCAACAGCAGCAAAGAAGAGGAGAATTCTCAGAGTCACATTAATCTGGAGACAACAGTCGAGGAAGAAGGGCGAAACTTCTCCCTTGGCCAGAGACAACTCCTCGCTTTCGCTCGCGCCTTAGTGCGAGGCAGCCAGATAATTGTCTGCGACGAAGCAACCAGCTCCATTGACTTTGAAACGGATCGCAAGATTCAGAAAGTGATTTCAGAAGGCTTCCGGGGACGAACCTTGTTGTGCGTCGCTCACCGACTCAAGACAATAATCAGTTATGACAGGATCTGCGTCATTGACCGTGGACAGGTCGCGGAGATCGATACTCCATTAGCGTTATACGAGGCTGGGGGACGTCTTTAAGAGTATGTGTGAACAGAGCTCCATCACCAGGGAGACAATCATAGCAGCGGCTGAAGCGTCATGATATTGAGTCCTTGTTTTGAACTGTACACTGTACATGTACATTATTGTCCAACTGTGATATTTTTCACTCTTCTCTCTTCAGGTCATTGCGGATTTTTGGGTGTGAAATATCAAATTGATAATGCTTAATGTTCTCTGCTCTTCGTAATGAAGGTCTCGCAGACATATCTGCTATGCTGCGATTTCGAGCCCCGTCTCAAAATCAATGAAAGACGTGTATTCTGTCTGATTAGACTAGTGCGGAAGTAATGCAAGGTCGTCCAGCAAGAAACCATAATCAGCCATTTTGACCGAAGAATGGCTGTCCAAAATCTTCCGGTTCGTGCCCTTGAAGCAAATCTTCCCAGAACGTCCAATCCACAGAGGGCGCTTCCAGAGACATGGAAGTAGTCTCGTCCATGGTGGAATTAAAGTTCGCAGCCTGTCCATCGTTGTCGTGGACTGATTGTGACTGGCGGTCCGTAGATTGTCTGCTATCTGCGGCCGCGATGGCCGTCTTGACAAATGAGTCACCGGCATTGGAATTTCTTCTCGACAATAAAGCAAAGATGTAATTTGGTATCGACTGTCGACTTAGATCCACTGCCTCGCTGGAGAGCGCCGCTTCTCTCGCTTCCCAAGCCTTAAGTGTCAAGTCTCCAATCGCAACATATAACGTGTTATCGGTGTCCTTAATGAGTCGTGGATGATAATCGAAGACCATCTCGACTTGTTCCCATGCGGTTGTTACTAATTCGCCCGTCGTCCGTCGGCGCAGCTCATTGAGCATGTAGATGAGCGCATCCAACTGCGTTCTGGCGGTCATGTGACTCAGCAGGTGCTGCGCAAATTTCGTCTTGCGAATTAGATTATAGTGTTCACATATTCCCAATTTGGCCATGGTGATAGCAAGATGGTGCAGTGGTACCTTTGGATCGCAATATTGCAAATACTTCTGATTATAGAGAAATTCCAGCTCGTCGATCAACCTGTCTTTGGTCGACATAGGCACAGTCGAGTTTGTTATTTTCCGCGGGTCAGCCCGGAGTGCGGCCGCGTGTGGTGAGTGACGAAAGATGGTGCTGACTTCGTATTTAAGCAGGCAATAAATCATCTCTGTCGCTCTTGCGTGTTCTGGAGGTCGCTCTGACATTTCTGGATAGAGGTCACAATCGTTAACGTTCAAAGGTAGCTTGATGTTTGCAAGCTCTGTTGCTACCGCAGAGCGGTTTGTAACTCCTGGGCATCCCTGGCTGGCTCGAGCATCCAGAAAGAGTATCTGCCACCATAATCGGATGCGCATTTCTTGTTCGAAAAAGGATAATCCAGGATTGTCGTTTCCAAGACCAAGTCGCTGCCCTATCCTCACTGCCACCCCGGCTAGGATAAAAGTCGACTCAGAGTCGGGATTTGAAAGCTAACACTGTCAGATGAGTCCATGATAGATTTTGTACGTCTTCCACACTACCGCATTAAAGGGGGAGGGGGGTGGGGAAAGCAGAATGGCACATTTAAAGGCAGAAACCCAAATCATTCCCGTTCGTAAATGAAGAAATGGGAAAATTTGGCAGCTCCACATACCAGTAAAAGAACAAATGCTTGGTGCACTGTCAAGTCCTGAGAGGAAGTAAAGTTAGCTTCGCAGTTCGATATCTCGCCAGCAAAGTCGATCTCTCTTCTCCAAATGCCGTCTCGCATTCCGAAGTCGTCATGGATGTCACCGCGATATTGTATATAGAGAACATCAAAGCTTCCAAGCCATGAGGGACGTCCTGTACATTGTCCATCGCCTCTAAAATCCGCTGCTGCAGCGTTGGAGCATGGACGATCTTGGTGAGAGGATTTACTCTATCAAGAAAAATTTGCCAGAGCTTAAATATGACTTGTGGTTTGGGATGAGCATTTGCCAGAACAAGGCTCTGAGGCGAAGGTCCAAAAAGCAGCAAATTTGCGTCTGGAGAGTTGATTGTAGACGATTCTTCCAGTGATCCTGGGAGTTTCTGGTGTCTAGGGTTTCGGAGCTGTGAGATATCGTTAGATGCCGAATAGACTTCGCTCGAACTCGCGCTCGAATTCTCACCTCATCACTCAGCCCCGCCCACCAGTTCCTATAGGAATGTCAGACCAAGCGTACTTGGGCGTAACAAGCTGTTTGTGACTCACGCTTCTCAGTTCTCACCCGTTGGAGGCCTACTGTGTGCCTTTGTCTCATTAGACAATCTAGGCGTTGAAGAGTTTGACTGCTGGTTATTATTGACTTCGATTACAAAATGGATCCAGTTATCTCGGGGCGTGAAGTCAATATTGTTTCTTCTCAGGAGTTCTTCATACCGCTGGAGGCGGGCGAATACGTCCTCCTGAGCGTCATGTCGTTTCCGGCGCCGTGATAACGTGGTTTGGGCAGAATAAAGACATTCAGAGTTTGTCTTGACGCAGGAGGAGCAAGGTTCCTGGCGATCACACTTTACCTTTCGCCGAGCATACGTGGAGCACGAATGCCTCTGGCGAGGTTTGTCCTCGACATTCGACGCGTTGACCGCGCCATCCATTCGTGCGGAATCACTGGATACAGTGAGAAATAGAATAGTGTTTTATGAAAAAGAGGATATATGAATGTCGCGTTACTAGAGATACATGAGTGTTCTAGATGATGTTGTTGAAGTTGCCAAGCAATGGACTCGCACAGTTGGTGATTGGTCCGCTCACATAAATGCCTCTCTACAGTTTCGAAGACGCGATACTGCACCTTTAGACTTATTTCTCCGTTTTCTCTTGAGCATCCTGCTGGAGTAACGTCTAATATTCGTATCATCTCTGAGCACCGTTATTATTACACCAACTCATTTCTAATATGACAAAATAAATATCATCAGAAAAACATTGAACACATTCATTGAATCGCATTTCACGCGATTTCGTTCCTCCTCATTTCCATCTGTCCTGCAGATTGATTGCATCGGAAGGTGATTGGGCAGCGGCCAGGCTCAGGGCTGCCGACCTCGCCCACTTCTTCACCTGACTTCACACACTCAGCTTATCATCATCATCATCCACAGATTCATATCTTCATCATCTTATGATGTTCTTATGGACTTCATATATATTGTGACTTCCTTGCATCTTACGATTAAGACGGAATCGCAAACGCAGCCGCGCTGGTGACGTCCAGCGCATAGGTCAGATGCGGCGGCAAGATGAAGAGGCCATTCTGGCAGATGTCGTCCCCGTCGTGGCAGACGGTGTGCACCTTGGACGAGTCGACGTGGGGCAGGGCTTGTCCGTCGTCTGTACGGGTAAGCGTTAGTATTCCACTATTCCTTTCTTCGAGTTTAGAGTTTTAGGGATAACGCACCAGGATCTCCAAACAGCAAGACCTTGCTGATCCACGACGCCGTGTCGGCTGACAGCTTGGACACGGCATTATGCACAATCTGACAGCCCTGAGAGTAGCCGCCTACAATCAGCTTGGTGTTCGGACAGGACGAGCGCGCCGACTCGATCTGCGATGCCCTATAAAAGAAAATACCGTCAGATGCTGCCAGCATAACCAGCTTCATTAATCTTTGCTTACATTTCTGAGCTTCCGCTGGGGTCACCACCCTCAAGGTACCCCTCGACAGTGGCGGCATAGTCGTTAACACCCTGGATGGTGAGATCGGACGTCCGGTCCTGGAGAGCCAGGAAGAGCGGCGGCCCCACGAGGACGCCGACGTTGCCAGGCTCGCTGGTCCCGCGAGCGAAGATGACGGTATATTCTGTGCAGGAACCACTGCTCAGGCCGTTATACGTCGTCTGGAAGCCGGCCAGTTTGGCAAGGACCGAATCTAGATCCGTGATGACCTCTGACGCTTGGGAGATTGTTTCATTGATGGCAGGGAGGTGGTCCAGGAGGATGCTGAGGAATTCATTCAGGGACGTCTCCTTTTTGACCAGACCTGATCTTGCAGCAGTAGGCAAGGGCGACGCCAGCGTGCCGATGAAGAGAGGCAGCAAGGCCCCGAGTGACAGTCTGGAGAACAGCATGATCTTGGTCGAATTTCAAATATATGTTATATATATACAAACAGCACTGATTTCTCGTCCAGTCTGTCCCTGTCGACAGTAGGAAGACGTCAAAACCAACACCCTGACCTGTCAGAAAGAAAGCAACTCGACAGGTTCACAGCTTAACACTAAATACTCCATACGGAGTACATTCTGATTGACTCGGGGCCTCCATCGGACGTGAATTTAGCCAGCGCCAGCCATCCAGCCCCATGCATACGTCAGATAGTCTCCATACAGAGACTCCGCACGGAGAACATGTATGTAGCTTGGCTTACACGCTAGCTAGCCAGTTGACCAATGAGCCAGCTCGTCACCACTCTCAGTGGTTCATGCATGATCATTGATCAATTAGAGAACAATGCGGGGTATACTCCGGAGTACTCCGTCCATGTGGTCCGTCAAATAGTTAAACTTGGGTGGATCGATAGACGGTGGATATTGCCAAAACCGGAAACCGATTTTCCCGTAGGTAGATGTGCGCTGATGAAGAAATGTGTTGAATGTAACCTCCGTAAGTTAGTAGGAGCTCAGATCTCTCGCAGAGTAAGTACTCCGTACTCTCTACATGTAGGTCATACATATACATGTCTGCTGAAAGCATATACATATGTAGGCAATATGGTTATAGTTCATCATACCCAACCAACTCATATCACTACCTGTATTTCTGAACGATTCTATGAAAAAGAAAAGAAAAAGAGAAAAAAAAAAGGAGTTCCCATGCCAACGCTCCATCTGTCTACCTGTTCTTCTTGTTTGTTGGGAATCCGTGCCCCGCAATCCTCCACCGTAGTTCGTCCCTGGGTGGCTTTTCTGGTCGTTATCATCATCATGCCGATGTAACTCTGGCGTCTATGAGGATTCTGAGGAATGCAAGATCGCCATCTGATAGGGCGGTTTGTTTCCCTGGCACGATCCACTAGTTCTAGCCGCAGTCAACGATTTGCAGACTGCCGGACGGACCGATTTAGTTACTAACTTTAGACCGCTAATCAGATTCCTGCGATTTTTTAGTGTTCCTGATCACTCGTTCGTTCTAATCTTCCCGCGTGACCTAACTGACCTATCTGTGGTCAACTGACCGGGCTTTAGGTACAGACCCCTGTCAACAAAAATACGGGGTAAGAATTAATAATCCCCGTCGCGAATCGTGGTTCGCCTGGTCATGGTCGCGATCAGAGAGATGTGTTTGTTTGCTTTGATGAGCTAACCCAAAAGAAGATCCTTTGGTACTGTAGAAGATCCATTTTGGTCCCGGTTGGGGGTCCTCCGTACTCGGACTCTCGGATCAAGGCAAGAAAAAAATTGCGCAAGACTGCGGTAAGATTGCTTATCGTTGCTTTTACTTTACTTGTAACTATTACTAAACTTTGAGTTGTGTTATTCTCCGTTCATCCCTGTTACCCCGGAAAAACTCCATGGAATGAATAGATCCAAATAAACCCATCTTTAACTCCGGCTTAGACAAGACAAAACAAGTATATGTCCCAGTGTTGGAAGAAAAGTTTTTGGAGTATCCCTGTTGAAGTCAACCAGCTAATAATTCATGTGTGATGGTTTCGAACTATCGAGAAATTTGAGAGCTGTTGTGGAGAGAGGACAGTTGTATATGTATATTCTGCATTGTTGTTATGATTAGCTTGCAAAATTTGATGAGATGGATATGGGATGTGATCTAGAAGGTAGACAATAACATATGTAGTAAGTTTTGGTGTATGGAATCTATATCACCCAGATCAAAACTGTCGTTATGAAATTTCTTGGGCTGAGTTGGTAATGCTAACAATGAGTAGCAGTTTACTTGATGGTAAAGATTTGAATCGATGAGATTTGTACAAAATCTTCCAGATTTGACTATCTAGATTAGAGGAGAGGAGACTGGATAAACATGTTGTGCAGAGCTGATTCTTCTGCAAAAACATCACCACCCCCGACACCGAACCCATTCATCCACGCACACCCCGTCATCGTCATCTACCACAATGTACGACTCGTACATGGCGCCGACGATGCAGGCATGCTGCGGGATGATGCGAACTCGGGAACCCACCTTCACCTCGCTGATCATCCGGTCCTGTGCTGTCGGGTCTGAGGTTCGCGGGGCCAGGATGCCGTGCTCCTGGGACAAGCGAACAACATTCCAGGGGTATTCTTCTCCGTCCTGTTGATTATCAAGAATCTTTGCACGGCCCCAGACGCCTGGTTCGCGGCCTGGCTCACGGCCCAGACCCAGACAGCCGACATTGACCAAGATCTCGTGTCGCTCCAGGTAGACACTGCATACTTCGACCTCGATCCAGCTGGAGACCTGGTCCAGAGTCACCAAATTCGTGTCGACCTGTTGCAGGTCCAGAAGGGCATAGTTCCCCGCGTGCAGCTCCAGCTGTCCCGGAAGGTCCTTCAGCTGCTGGGAGACAGACGCGGAGGCAGCGTGCGCTGTCGGAGTCGCCCCCACTGACACTGTGAGCTCCAAGTTTGGCTGCTGAGACAGACATTTCTTCGCAGCAGAGGCGGCGGAAGCGATTTCGTGGATGAGATGGCCCTCCGCTTCCTGCAGACTGCTGCTTGCATACGAGTGGCCTGAATGGCAATAAAACCCGTAGATGTTGACATTCTCTGCCTCCAGTCCGGTCTGGATCAATTCGTTCAGTCTCTGCGATTCTGGCTCCAGGCCGGCGCGGCGGGTGCCGCAGTCGATCTTGATAAAGATAGACCACTTCTCATCAGGGCTCTGCTCCTGCAGCAAAGAGATTTGCGACGGGTGGTCGATCATCAGGAGGAACTCGACCTTCAGCCTCTTCTTCAGAAGCGCAAGCCGTCGGATGTATGACTTTGCAGGTGGGACACCATATAGAATCTAGAGCGTCACGTCAGGTTTTCAATATCAATTATACTGTGCCAGATGTCTCTAAATCTTACACTGCGCACGGTTCCTTTCCTGACCAATGGCTCAATGAACTCGATCTCCTTCAGCGTGCTACAGACGATTCGCCCATCGCCATGTCGCAGCTCCTCTTCCGTGCCTTGGATCGTTTTGTGCGTTTTGATATGCACACGAAATTTCGCGTTCAGCGCGGCCGCTCTGTCATGCATCCGCTTGCAGTTGTCGGCGAATTTCCGTCGATTGAGATACAGCGTAGGCGTGGATATCTCCGATCTCTGCAGGCCCTTGTAACCCAGCCATTCTCGAAGGACCTGGCGCAAAGACTGACCCTCGACGAGGGGAGCAGACCCCGGGAGCATAGGGAGTCCGACACGATTGTGCCAAACTACCGGCATTCCTGCTGCTGCGGCGCCCGTAACGTCTCCGTTGCTTCCTGCCACAAACAGTGCGTCTGACGGATCGGTGACCCCCAGAGCATCGAGGATAGCCTGGTACGCCTTGGGATGCGGTTTGTAGAAGCCAGATTCCTCTGCCGTCACCACTGCATCGAAGGGCACTCCGCAGCGAACAGCAGCGCGGTGTCCCAGCTGCGAGGAGCAGTTGGTCACGACGGCAATTCGGTAGCCTCGTGCCTTTAAACTCTCAAGCACCTCTGGTACTTCAGGCCAGGGCTGCAATTGGTCCCAGCTGGCCAGCAGGGTGGCAGCAGCAGCAGATGAAAGACCCGTCTCGCTGGCTGACTGCTCGACGAGACGCTCATATGGCTGATAGGCGCCTGATCCAAAGGTGATTTCCAGATAGCGAGTTCGCCAGCGACGGCCAGCAGTGTCGTCTCCTGCGGCGGCATTCCAGAGCGACCAGCTGTCCAGCAGGGCTGTCAGGAGATCGAAGACGATCACTCTGGGAGACATGCTGCGAGAAAAGGCTGACTCTGAAGTACTTGACTCGGGGTAGGACAACAGTCACTCAGTTCCAAATAAAAGGTTCTTCTGTTTTTATATTTAGTGTTCCGCAAGATGGTTCTGCCGACAAGTGGCAAAATTATACACCCGAAATAAATTAATGGACCATTGACTCACCGGAGGGCACGCCCTCTTGCGACATTCGAGGGCTCGCTCGACAGTAGTCAGATAAATGGTCTCAGATCAAGCGAATAAAGTAGCTGTATCTGGCTTGACTGGCTGCATGAACACGATTGGAGGGGCTTCGTTGGAGCTGGAGGAATGCGGGGCAGGAAATTTAGCGTATGCAAAATTTGGTGCAGTTTTGGCACCCCAAAACCTCAAAAAATTGCAACTTTTGTATCGGAAGCCCTCCAAACCACCAAAATACTGATTTTTCTCACCAAATCCCATCGATTTTTTACTGAATTTGTCATATCTGAGGTTCTTCTGACTTTCTAATTAGGAAATTATAGCCTATGTCTGTGCCGATATCGAGATTACCCCCGTATCGCAGAAAAAATGGCATCCGAGGCGACCAACTCTCCAGAATCCTCTGCACCCCAACTCCAGCAAACGAAGCAATCCCCGGAGCCTTATAGATACCCT
>NW_013562616.1:0-23030 GCF_000968595.1 Rasamsonia emersonii CBS 393.64 | reverse complement strand
ACGAGCTTCTTAAGCGTTCTTTGGTGGTATAAAGCGCTCTGGCAGCTTCCTCTTCCTCGTCCTCAGCAGGAGGCTCACGAGGGGACTCATTATCAACGGATTCCTGCAAATCGGATACTTCGTCAGGAGCATTGGCAGGAGTATCGACCGGGGCATCGTCAGACGCGTCACCAACAGCTTCAGGGACCGACTCAGTAACGGCTTCATTGGATATCTCGAATCTGACACGTTTTGACGCGTTGGAAGGTGCTGGCAATGAGCGTTTTTGGCTCGCCGGCGCCTTTGCCTGAGGTCTCTCAGCAGAACTCCTTGCTCCAGACGCTCTAGACGCTTCAGACGCCTTCTTTTGCCTCATTTTTCTTATCTTCCTTGCAGCGGCCATCGGAGTATAATTGCCAGCGGGATCCTGGTTCGGGGCTGGGGATGGGATGCGAGGAATGTGCTTCTTGCGAAGGTCGTAGGGTATGGCGGCAGGAGCGCGATTCGCAGACATCTCGATATCGGTTTGAATATAGGCTATAATTTCCTAATTAGAAAGTCAGAAAAACCTCAGATATGACAAATTCAGTAAAAAATCGATGGGATTTGGTGAGAAAAATCAGTATTTTGGTGGTTTGGAGGGCTTCCGATACAAAAGTTGCAATTTTTTGAGGTTTTGGGGTGCCAAAACTGCACCAAATTTTGCATACGCTAAATCCCCGCATAGACTATCTTATCGCCGCAAACACCTAGAAGAAAACAGAACACGGTCTGGAAATCAGAAGAGTATAGATTTTATCTTATAATATTAATTTCGAGCTCCAGAAATATATAATTCTATGAAAACCTCCTTATTCAAATATTTTTTCTCTTAAAAAAATAGTTTAGCTACCGCCTTAGTAAATTTCGAACCTGGGGGTGATGTAATAATAAGCCAAATTTAATTTGATCAGACATTTCAAGTCCCTAAATATGAGCTAATATTAATAAGCTTATGTTAAAGATAGTTTCTTTAGTGAAAAGTTTAACCATGGTTTCCAGTATGAAGTTACGAAACCAAATAGCTTGCAGCTCCTTACCTAGCAATATAGATGTCCAGTCGACCTGCTCTTCCTCACATCATTTTATTTGCTCGAGTACATTAACCATATCCTCTGACTACAGTTTTTTTAACTGTTTTAGATAGGCACGAAAAATTGTCCCTAGTTTGGACCCTCGTATATTGCGAGAATGATAAACAATTACGTATGGGATGAACGCTAATCTAAAGCATTCATCATTTATCTGTATATCTCCGATCAAAATATATAGCGTGACTCAATGTCTAATGAGAAGAGGCAGCTCTGTTCGGCAGTCCGCATTCTTCCCTGCTCGGCAGAAGTCACGAGAAAGATCCTTTTTGAGGACGAACTCCGGATCCCACCCCGCCCAGGACGACCAGTCCATCGCCTCCCCATCGTTACTCTCAGCCTCAGATATCAATTGCATTACGTATCCATCACACTGTCTGTCATGAGAGCATTCGGATAAGATATCCTCAGGGATTCAAAGTTAATTGACACGATATCGCACACAGCTCACCAGCATGGCATGATCGTGACTTGCTTGTTCATCCCTCTACATTGTGCCTCTACATTGAGGTCTGTTCCTCTTTGATTTGAAGAAATCGATGCATCTAGTATACAAAAACAATGGCATCCCAACATTATCGCTCCCCTTCTCCACTGTTAGGATCCAACGATTGTTATGTCGGGACCTTGTTCCAGTGGGATCCCGACAGCGAGGCCGTGACCAACCCTTTCCATATCCACTATCGTGAAGAGGTCTATATCGGTCGTGATCAGAGAAAGTGGTATGATCCTCACTGCATAATAACTAACTGAATGGCTGACACCGACGTTATCAGTCAGTACGTGGTCGACGATCCGGTCGTTTCCAATAGGCACGTGCGGATCTATACGATCATCTACGACCACGACAACCCGCAGGAAGTGGCTCCTCTGGTGTACGCTCAGGATTTGTCCAGAAACGGCACCTTCTGGAACGGAGCGAAGATTGCCAGAGGTAATGGAGGTGTGTTGCTAAGCGACGGCGATATTCTGCGGTTGTCTCCGGGCTCTTATATCCAGTTCCGCTGTCGCAGCGGGCAGACGACGGACCCGTTTAGCGCTCTGCAAAGACAAGAGATGAAGGTTGGTTCCTGTACGATATATCCCGTTTCCGCTGATGAATGTCATATATAGGCCTTCGAATCGCAGTACACCATCACCGATCGCAAACTAGGAGCAGGGGCGTATGGACAAGTGCACATGGCCGTCGACGTCAATAGCGGACAGCAGCTGGCTTGTAAAATCGTGGATATCCGAGCTCTTACGAGGAGGACAGTCATCGACTTCCCTCGCTCACCACTTTCCGAGTTGCCGTCGCCTCCGCCTCGGAATCCTTGTAAATCCGTCAAGAAGAAATGCATGCCTTATGATCGAGAGGTTGAGATCCTCAAAAGACTAAGCCATGTATGGTCGAGTATCCTCATTTGCATCATCAATACTAATAATTGATCGACAATGGAGTAACAGCCCAACATCATCGGCTTAGAGAGAGTTATCAAAACCGAGAATACACTGTCAGTCACGTTTCCCTCAATTCGCGAGGTTACTGACACAAGCAGGTATATCTTTCAAGACCTCATCACTGGAGGCGATCTCTTCTCATTCGTCGAGTACAAAGGCGGCAGGCTCCGTGACGTCGAAGCGGCCGTTATCGTGCGACAGGTTCTTATGGCACTGGACTACCTCCACGTCCGGAATATTGTCCACCGTGACCTGAAGCCGGACAACATACTCATGACATCACTTGCTGATGGATGCCGGGTCGTCCTCACAGACTTTGGCTGCGCTCGAGTGGTTGAGTCTAAGTTGGAGCGGATGTCGAGTGTACTTGGGACGTTGGAGTACACGGCTCCGTAAGTCATGCACTTTCTTTCTTTCTTCGTCATGGCCAATTGTTTTCATAGGGAAATCACTTCTACCGTCCGTCAGGGATACACAAAATCAGTCGACATGTGGTCCCTTGGCTGCGTGACAGTCGTCATCCTCATCGGTGCTCCCCCGTTTCGAAAGGCAGAGTCATATTCTTTTTCCGAAAGTCAAGCTCGACAGGGCGATCTCGACATTCTCCGCGCAGATCCGGATTGGGAGAAGGTGGGACATCGTCCGAAGGACTTTGTCTATCGGCTGCTGGTCCTCGACGAGACGCAACGCATGGATGCGAAGACCGCTTTGCAGCATGCATGGTTCACCAACCCTACGCACAAGGCGGAATTTGACGCCGTTTACCGACGAGCCATTTGCGATTGGAAGCCGCGGGCTGTGCAGGAGCCAGTCGTCGTTCTGATTGAAGAGATTTTCACGGCGCAGCCTGCTGTGAAGTTGAATCAAGTCACCCGATCTGATTCGAGTTTGCATCTACTGTCTCCAGACAGGCAAGCCATTCATTTCGACTCCGCACACCTTAAAAGAAGTCCCTCTTTAGAGACTTCCTCGACGGACGGGAGTGCAAGATCCTCGACGGGCGAACCGACTTGTCAGAGACTTGCATCTCCGACATTGTCAGATCCCGACTTTCCGAGGGAAGCTCGGTCCTGTATGCAGGAAGATGAGAGGGTCTATGCACAGGAAGACGAAGTCTGCATAATTAACCAGAACAGAGACCCTGAAAAGTGGCAAGATGCGAAAAACTGCCAAAGTGGCAATACTACATATCTAGACAACTGCAGAGTCCCGAGGCCGGCACGTCATCAATCTCCACGAAGCCGTCCTCGTCCTCGTCCACGCCTCCCTTTCAGCCCACTAGCCTGGACCTGGACCGGGTACGGAGACAGAAAGGGCAAACAAGTCGCGATTCGTCGGCAACGTCCTCAGAAGACGGTTTACAAACAACATCGTGAAACAAGAACAATGATCAAGGAGACTGCAACCAATGCAGGGAATATAACGAAGCAAGGACAGCAGGCTGATCAGAGTGGCAACCGTAATGATAAGAACAACGATAACTCGTATCTCGCTGTCCTAGTGCGGAAACGACCAATTGAGGAGGTCTATGCCGTGGAGGGAGAGGAAGCGGAGGAGAAAAAAGAAGAGGAAGGGGAAGAAGATGATGGCGAAGTCTACGAAGAGGTAGAGAATCCCCTCTCAGGAAAGATTTACCAGATCAAGTACGGGACTCGGCTTGCAGGGAAGTGAAGAAGGGTAATGTGTAGAAAGAATAATGTGACGAGCATGGAAGTTATAGAGAAACTAGGAAGTCAACTATGTACTTGCATACTTAGGTATGTAGACAATCCATGGGTCCTCGCCAGCTAGCTGTCATGCGTTCGTTTTCTGTATCAATCAATATAAAATAAATTCCATATCCACCTCATTCTTGCATCTATCTAGAGAATCCAGCCCTCTCTCGACTCTCGATCTCCCACCAGCGAAAGCAAATAGCTACCTGTGACAAAAAATAAAGAGAGAGATTGTGAGTGAGAGAAAAGAAAGCTGGCCAACCACCTTTTTTCCTGTTTATTCCTTCACGATCTTTCTTTCCTCTTCCTTCTTTTTCTCTTTTTCTCTCTAATTGACTAAAAATTCTTAATACTCAATTGTTTACGTTTATTAATTAATTGATTGATTGATTGATCGATTGATTACTCGTCTAATCCTCCTAAGTTAGACCTCGAAGTGAGCGCTGTCGCATCTGTTGTACTGTGTATGTCTCGTGCTGTGTACCTAGGAGATAGGCAAGTAAGCAAGCAAAAAGCAAGTAAGTAGGCCAGGGCAACAAAGCAAGGATCTCGCCTTGCATTATCTCGCCTTGCATCGCATCGCATCGCAGGAGGCCTCCCTCTTGCAAGCATCCTTGACTCGCGTTAGTCTCCTTGATTGAGCCATTCGGGGAATTGATTACCATAGATACCTACATAGGTAGGTAGGGCTACTTGTTTGCTTGCTTCCTGCTGGTCTGGCCAGCCTCCGGAAAATATGCACTGTGTGCAGACAGCCCGTGCGCATAATCGCCTGTCCAACTCATGCTCATGCTCATGCCATGCTCACGCACTGCTGTCGATAAGAAGTTTTGTGTTGATAGCTTATCTATCTATTATCTACAGCGCTCTGCATACACTGTACAGTATATTTTAGATTGTATAACAGCGCATACTTGTATAGATACAGACAGTCCATGTAAGTACCCTTCTCTGAGCACCTGGGCAAGAGAGAGAACATATTTACTCCCCATGTGAATCGAATAAAGAATCTCTACACTATCCTAGATGTAGGAGATGGACGACCGTGTTGTTTGTCCCTACCTATGATTGGTCAATCCCTTCCTGCCTGGCCAGCCAGCCAGCCACTCGGAAGATTACATCCCTTGTTTCAGTACAGTACGGAGTACCTACCTAGATGTCGTTTGTCTGCCTAACGCTCTCCATTAGATACCTGGGTATATAGGTAGCTAATCGATCCTAGCAAGCAAAAACCGTTGAACTATCGATCTCGGCAGCTTGCAGCTTGCATGCAGCATGCATGAAGCCAGTACTAACTCGGGTTAGTGCTGTGTTTCCATTGGGAAAACCCAATGCCATTTCTGGTATGGTGTTGTGTGCCCCTTGCATTATTGCATCATGCATGTTCCAGGGAATCCAGTGGGTGATCTCAGATGAGATGGCCATTGCGATTGCGTTAAGATAGGGATGAGACAGGATGGAGTTTGTTTGTTTGTGTTTGGGTTTGGTCTGGGTTCTTGGTACAGTACGGGACATCGACATAGGTGCTTTCTAGTACATATGGGTATAGGTAGAATCGTAGTGGTAGCTGACAAGGGAGCTAGGTCGCATGCTGCCAGTAAGACGGTACAGTGGTGCAATTTACCAGTATCTTTCTAGGAAAGAGACCAGGTCGATACAGTGAGGTAGGCAGATTTCATGTAGATGCCTCAGGTACCAAATGCTTGGAGGTGGCAGGCAAGCACCTGCCACATGTGGCTGGGCAGCACATGCTCGGAGTCGGAGAGTTTGGCCTCAGCCACCAGCAGCAGCACTGCAGCCACCACCTGGTATGCGCAGAGACCGACATACACATACAGTGGGCATACATATGCAGCTGTCACTCAGTCGCTATCAGCTATCAGCTATCAACCAGTATCAGCGCATCAATCTATATTCTTCTCACTCGCAGAGATAGTCTACATTCCTCGACCAGGCTGGTAGTACACCAGTATACTATACACAGCAAGCAGACTGGCAGGGAGGAAGGGAGGGACAAGGGAGGGGTGCGGGGCTGACAGCACTCAATTGGCCATCTCGACGGTCAATCAACAACTGGACCCTTGGAGTCAGGTGATGGACTGATTGCGTCAGTCGAGTGAAACAGTGAAATTAATTAAGATAACTAAAAAACTACCTAGGAGAGGTTTGGTAGATGGAAGGCCCGTGCCGAACCGACTGAACCCTGTAAATCCACCCTGCACGGATCCATGGATCCATCGGTTGTCCAGACAGCTTAAACAAACGAACACGACCTTCAGATCAGATCAGAGCCGACTGTGCCAAGGAGACGATCTGAGAAAGGGCTCCCTCAGCGTAGGAGAACTGACTATACTGAAACTGTGTACTCCGTACAGAGGACATGTACCGAGGTTTGTCTGGTAGAGTAGACCCTGTCCAAGGGATGGACTGCCTACCTAGGTAGGTAGGTACAGTATTACCAGCCACTCGCAGCTATTCAATATACGTGTGGATGGATTCTGTCGCATTAGATACCTGGCCTACGTAATGTACTGTACACAGATGTAGTTCGTACTATAGTACTCGACACACTGGCATCTCTGCTGAAGATGCGATTGTGTAGATGGTTTGTACAGTAGTAGTCTGACGCTCCCATGATGTCAGATCGCCCTTGGTAGGAGCTCGAGGGCTGCTGTCTGCCGTCACTGTCTGCGGGGACTCGGGCGCAAGGAGTCATCCCTGTCCGTAGTCGCCGTGCATCTACATTCCGATCACCACGTGCACCGACAATAGCCTCTTGCGCAGGTACCCAGGGCAACTGACGAGCCTGATTGTCTTGCGATCGTCTGTTCGCCTTTCCCAGACGAGCAGACTGGAGGACGCCCAGTTAATTAGTTATCCGTAAAGGGTTATATTAGATACTGGAAATGAAGCGCCCTGATTGGCCGACACGTCTGTTCTGTTGCGCGAGCGCGTCGCGTCTCACGCGCGACCGTGACGCGCTTCCCGCGTTCGGCTTCGCAGTGCCTACGAGGAGTATTGCCAGGGAATACGAGATGATGATGGAGTGGTCGAATTGAGTCGAGTTATCAGCGCACGAACAGCAGCACGGCGGTGGCGTCTGCGATAGGAAGATTTGCGGCAGTAGGAGAATTGATTGATGTCTTGCAGGTCGCAGGCAGGAGCAGGTGCTGGCCAGCCGTTGCCCCAGGCGATCGGAGAGATTATGGCGTAATATCGCAGCCTCCTTGCAGACTGGCAGAGACCCCCTCTGGAAATCCCCCAGTTGCGCTCTTCTCTTTTGGGATAGTAGACGACAGAATAATGACTGCGCAACGGGCGCCGACATCAGATGGTGCACAGACCGTGCAACCAGCCGAGGAGATTCAGATGCGCTGCAAGCAGTCGAGACAGCGCAGTGTACTCTGACGCTGGAGAAGAATAGTGTAGTAGTGGTATAGTACACGTATCTATGAGCAATATGCCAGTAGAGAGTATCTTACTGTCAACTACTCTCCCTCGTGGGCTCGTCAAAGCAGCCCTGCGGCGCCTTGCTTGCGACAGGACCGACTATCAATAATTTCCCGAGCACGACTCCGCTCTCCTTGGTGTCGCCGGGTGGACGCTGCGACACCTGCTTGCCCCGATCGGGCAGCCGTCAGCACCGTTATGGAGGGCGTCTCTGCAAGTGGTTCCTCTGGTGCTCTATCGCGGCCGACTGTCAAACGGCGCCGACTGTCTAGGCTGCGCCGTTTCCGGCAGGCCCACCCGGGGCAGCCAGAGTCATCTGCCATTTCTACCGATCGCCGCCCGCCCCCCGCCGGCTGCCGTCCTCACTTTTCTCCCATCGCCGCGACTCTCCCATCGCCCTCCCATTCGCCTGTCCTCCAACATCACCGTCGCATCGCTCAGAACCCATCCCGATCGAAGCGCGTCTTCTCGCTGAACCCATTGACCGATTCTTCGCACCGCCATCCCGTCGCTGCCCGTCGAGACGCTCTCCGGCGCATCCGACCAGCCACTCCAGCCGTCGCCGCTGCGCTGCTGCTGGCGGTCGCTTCACCACCAATACATCCTCAATCGCTCTTCCAACTCCATCATGGCCATGTTCTTGCCGTCGGCGGTCCCCTGCGAGGGCCGCAAATACCTGACCCGGTCGCATTTCGCTAGCGCTCGCGCATTCTCGCCTACACCACCCCCGTCCGGTGACGGTCTGCTGGGCACCTGTCGCGCCCTGCAGTCGCTCCTCTGCGTCTCGCCTGTCTCCTCCCCACGGCGACCACGGTCCGACCGCCTCCAGAGTCCCCTCCACATCCAGTCTGCGCCGACCCCACGTCGATCGCAGAGGGTCGTCAAGCCGCAGCCCAAACCATCACCACCTCCGCGCGGCGTCAACAAGAGGACCCGTCAGACCTATGAAGCCGACGATGGCGACGTAGACATGCCCGCGAAAGAACAGCGCGATCGATTCTCAACCCCGAAGCGGCAGAAGCGCGCGCCATCCGACCTGCCGCTGGGCCTGGCCATTGCAGACTTTGAGTCGCTGGAAGAATCCGTCGCAAGACAAAAGTCCCGTCAAATCACCCCGCAACCAGACGAACAACCTGACCAGCCGGTCCTTCCGTCCATCGAGACGCCCGAAGAGGACGAGTCATCCGAGTGGACGGCCGAGGATGACCAGAAGCTGGTGGAGATTGTGCTAGAGAAGCTGAAGCTGTCGAAGCGCGATTGGGAGGAGTGCGCGCGCCGGATTGGCAAGGACAACGACAGTGTCGGGAGACGATGGCGCGCGCTCGTGGGCGAAGGCAATATTGGCCTGCGCCGTGGCGGCCGAACGGTCCGGGGGCGCTTAGACGAATGTTGGCGGTAGCCACGTCAGTCGTTTGATCTTTTCTTTCTTTCTTTCTTTCTTTCTTTTCTTTTCTTTATTTGCCTTATACTGTGTTTCTGCATTCTTGTGGAGTTTTGAACAACGGACGGTCTGGCGGTTGGGGCTGGCTGGCTGGCTGTGTTTAGATATACCCGGTTTTTTTTTTCCACGGCGGTGTCCTGAACCTTGTACAAGCAATTTTGATTTCAAACTGGTGAATTTTTCCTTGTGTATTAATATTAATCGTCTGGCTGATTGATACCATCGACATACACATACATCACATACATTCCTTTGTTTCCTTTTTTTATCTTGTCTGAGTCCTGTACCTGTACTGTACCTGTACTTGTGCCATGTACTATGTATTGTTGACATCTTCCTGTGTATTTCATTTCATTGTTAACTCTTTTTGATCTTGCAGCAGATACATTTCAAACAAACAAACAAACAGACTGAAGAAACAGATCTTGAGAAAGGGATATTTCTTTTCCACAGACAGACAGACAGACAGCAGCAATGGAAAGAATTTCCTTTCCTTTCCTGATCAGTCAATCTATATGTGTGTACTGTATGTACTAATATGTAATCTACTTACCTAGGTAATAGATACTATTACATTACTGCCAAATCTAATCTATTATTAATTATTATTATAGGATTAACGATGACTATGATAATAACAATGACGGGCCGTCTCTATGTCCGTCCGGGAGTCAATCATTCATGATTCAATGAAATTATCCCGACCCGAACCCACGGTTCGTCCATCCGTCCGTCCGTCCGTCCGGCCGGAACTGGAACCTAACCTGCAGGTAATTACCGAAAATAGCAATAAGTATAGTATAGGTACCTATCAGCAATTAAATTAATCAATCAATTAATTAAAATTAACTAATAAGCACTGTATTTGGAATATTATTTCAGTCCTGGATTGACTGACTGACTGAGTCGACGACGCCCTTCTTTTCTTGCGAATATTAATTCTGCATTATGTAATTGCCCTAGGTATTGTACTGTACATAGGTACCTAGATACCTGTGAATTAAGGTATGCCTTCCAGTTTAGGTAGGTAGTTTGTCCCTCACCCCTATCTCACTGTATGGAATTTCCACAAGAATTTGTATACCTAGGTATATCACCACGACGATCGATCAATAGGGAGAGGGGGGCCATTGGGGCCTAATTATGGGTAGGCAGGCCACTCCCCTCCAGGAAGTGTATATTTTTTTTGGTGCAGTGCATTTCGGTTACTTAGACTTTCCCAATCCAATATACCCGTGCCATAGGTATCAAAGAAGGTTTTAGAAACAGTCGATCGATCGACGGTCATTTAGCATTTTTTTAAAAACGTTATTTTAAAAAGTTCTTCATATCAGACTGTTGCTAAGAAAGAAATTAACCATTAGGTAAAAAAGAAAGTAATCAACAACTTAGTATTTTATTAACAACTCTTTTACTACGTAGGTAAAGGCTTCATCTTTCTCTCTCTCTCTCTCTCTCTGCCTATGGTATGACTTGAGCTACAATCATAATCAATCATAATCTACCTACTAAGCTACATTATAAGATTACATTTAGGACGGCATGTGTAAGGATCATCCATCCATGTACTGTACATACTGCACAACATAGGTTGGAGCTCTCTCGATCGATCTCGGTCAAGCATCTTCCATTTCCATAGCTAAGACATATAGATACGGCATTTAAGTTGCTACAAAAGGAGAACGAGGCTTCAATTTCTATCTAACCACTGGACTATCTATCTAAACTACTAAATTTTGAGGTTATTGTAGGGAGCTACATTTATATAAGGTAATATTCTGAGGAAAAAACCATTTATAAAAAAATGGATAATTTCTTCTAAAATTAATGTTTCCTTTTAAGTAACATTTCCTTTTTTTAAAAAACAAAATATGACAATACTTAATTACTAACTGTAGAATAGCTGTTCTAACTATATAGAAAATAACTGTTATATAACCATTTTATTGTAATTCTAACATATGTTATAATAAAACGGTTATTTGACCTTGAATAATAGTCGAATGACGGTTTCTCAAAACCACCTGATCTGCCACAGCCATAGATGGCTCTTCCTAGATTCATTCTAGCTAATAAATGATGTTTGTGATGTAAGTAAGCCTTTGTCTTGAATGGAAGGAGTTTGACAGTAAAGTGATTCAAGCTGGGATTTACAGGTTCACTGACCTAATTATAAAATAAGCACTTATCAACTTTCCAGCGAATGGCGTTCAGGGCTATTAATTATCCTCAAGAAAAAAAGGTCAAGATGTGTAAATACGAGATTTGGGATTGCAAGAAGAGATAATATCTAATAATAGCTGTGCATGTATCTTCCCTTTGACAGATGCCTTCTTCCGTAAACAAACAACGTGTAGTAGGCCCAGGTCAGATAACGGGTGTGTTTGTCACGACAAACAACATTGGTTGACAGTGAAATGTCAACAAAGAAACATATGGATGGAGTGCTATTTATTCACCTTCCAGATTGAAGCTTCTTTGTTTTCTTCTCAGTCTTTTCTTCTTCTCACACTCCTCAATCTCTCTCCTCAGTCTCTCCTCTCAGTCTCTCCACCCACTCTACCCATACAACTCTCCTAACAAATTCATCAATAGACATTCTTCAAACCTCTTTCGAAACGTCGCTTATCACTCTCCCCGTGGAGAGGTATCTCTACAACATCGCCGCGGACCGGAGCGGGTTGGAAACCAAGACTGCGCAGTTCTGGATGGCAATTCTGCACCGCGAGTTCCCAGCTACTAGGCAATTTTACCTTGTGCAGGAACAGAATCCGTCGGATGAGAGCAGACGCAGAGTCGACTGTAAGGTGTTTACCTGGGACGACACTCGCAACACAGTACGGGACGTTCTGTATGTGGAGTTCAAACGTGCCGAGATCACGCCTGCAGACCGGGAATTAGCCGTCAAACAAGTTGAGGATTACTGTTCTGAATACATCATGGCGCCAATGGGATACACTTCCCTTTGGTGCATGGTGTGTTACGGTACAAGAGCCGCCTTTTGGGAGGCCAAGTCCAGGGTGCGAACGAGGTCTGGAAGGACTTCTTGTAGCGCTCCACAAGATTTGGCTTGGATTGATGCCGATACTCCTGAGGCAAAGGATATTAGCGATTTCTTTAAGAAGCTTTCCAAGTAGTATGGTCAGTAACTGCTGATAAAGGTTCTTCCCCAGCAAAAAACTGATCCTGTTTGCAGACAGTCTCTAATTTTCATGCAGGCGACTACACAAGCGGAACGACATTTTTCATTAGCGAGTCCTCGAGAAAAATCAATAACAAATGAAAATCCTAATTCACATCAGATTTCAGCTCAAAGGCTTTTCACACTCACAACGCTCATTAGTTGGCGGATCCCCTCTGAGAAATCTCGTGTGTGGAAACGGCTTCGCACAGCCCACATGTTTGTTGAAATACTTCAGACCAGGATCAATAGGACCTGTATAGATAGGGTATGTCTCATTAATGAAGACAGATAAACGGGTTGAGCTTTCTTCCTTTTCGAGATTCTGAAAAATTCCTCTCACTGAGCCCAGAGCCTTCCAAATACGTTGACGGTTTTCGAGACCCAGGATCTTTCTGAGCAGTTGTTGTGTCTCAAAGTATGCAAACTCCCAATTGATATAAACATCGCATTGAACTTCCATGAACTCAAAGATAAGGCCTCCTAATCGTCGACGCCAGTGGGATTCAGGAATGGACCACCCTAATGCGGAAACGCAGCTTTTGACATCGATGTCTTCAAGAAATTCTAGGACCAGTGAGCGGAGTTCTAATGGCAGTAGTGAGAGATAATTTTCTCTGTCACAGGTCTGAGGATTTTTTGCTGTTTTCACTGGTGTGCTCTGTGTTCGAGTACTTTGTTTTATCAGCCATTTCACTTCCGGGATATCAACTGGGTTGACTTGGTATGGCCAAGTGACATCTAGCGCTTCCACTAGACGATAACACACAAAAGGGACCCATGGGCAGGTATAGTCTCTGAGGGGCATATATTTGTCCAGGTCATAGTTGTTTTTATACCAATATTTCCGGATCGCAATGATTAGATGCTCGAGTTGGTGCTGAGCAATATAGCCTAGGCCTAGACAGCGCTCAACCAGTATCCAGCACTTCGCATGAAATGGGTAGCCGTGAGGATAATTTTGACAGTTCTGGGAGCTCCAGTATCTTGCAGGATAGATTGTGCAAACATTGGATGCTATGGCACCAAGGTACCCTGCATCGTGTGCGGCTTTAACGATCTCGTTCTCTTCTCTTGGTGCGTACAGTCGATCTCGTTTTATTCCCTCGGAGAGTGCACCGATTCCAGAGAGGGTGAAGACTTCACGGTCAGCGTCATCTTTGGCATGGTCGACAATGACTTAAGTGGATAAATTAGAACATGCAATTGTTATTCTAACGTGTTCGTGGAAAGATATTGATTGGGAAGTTAGGAATCGTCAAACATACCGACTCGATAGAATCGATACCAGATATCATACGACTTATCTAGCCAGAATTTTGTTCCACACGCACCGCAGAAAAGATCTTCATCGCTGAACCATTCCGTCATCTCGATAGTTTCAAACCAAATTGTCTCGCGTTTCTGGTTGTGTTGCTCTTCAAGATGAAGGATAGGACAGTCTGGTACTCGCAAAGGAAATTTAATGATATTTGACCAAGTGGCTCATCGCATCTAACAAGTCAAATTTTTTAATAAATTTCTGGTCATTGAATAATTTACTTGTCATTGCCAAGGCCCACTCCGACGCTTTTTTGCAGGCCGTTGCCTTGCAAGGTTAAAGGAACGTCCAGTTGAATCCATGGTTCAATTGCAAGAGCGGAGAGCAACGAAAAGGTAGACAAAATCAGAACTAGGATTTTCTAATAAAGATCTAGCAGTGGAAACCACAAGCGCAGAAGTAGAAAGCAGGATAGAACTAGGGTGCTGGACCCAGCAGGAGAGAGAAAAGGGGCAGGAGCGGTGGAGCACACAGCAGCTGGAAAGAGCACAGTTATAAGGCAGCTCGGGCAAGCAGAACGGCTTTTTTGAAAGACAGAATTCTGTCTGCAAAAACTCGATGCAAATAACACTGAGGCTGAAGAAGGAAGGAATGGACCAGAGGAGATCATCGACGTCGACTTTCTTCTAGGCAGCCCGGTCTTTATTTGCACGTGAATCAAAACACTCAATCATTGGCCTGGTTACGACAATACCAATAAACACCGAATTCTGTATTGTCAATCAGGACCTTTTTTTATTTTCTATGATAGAAGAAGAGGCAGCCATGACAATAAAATATAGAAGATGCGAAATGTGTAACTGGTGGCTGCGCAGGCTTATCTATACTAGGTCTCCACGTAAACTTGAACAGATCATTTCTGCTTGTTTGGGAAAAGAAGCCGCAATTTATCTTCGAAAAGTGTTGAAAACTGAATAAGATCCTTTGGAATATACCACCATTCTATATGGTCCAGTAGTTAGGTCAGTAGTAGTTGTTGTTGCATGTATGTAGTTGTACTGTAATTAGATAAACTAGTGGAGTTGGTTGGTATTACTAGTGAGGAATATGTATTAATATTAATATTATAACTGGGATATAAGATTGAGGTGATAGTTCGGCAATATTTCGAAATCCAAAGGTATCCCTTTTACAAAATTAGATCACAAAATTGGCCTCTTGACATTTACTTTTCCTCTCCCTGTCTATTCTTGAAGCATTCACAATGTCCTGTCGTCGACAAAACATGGTATGAGAATATATCCATTATTTAAAGACAATCATTACGACTTCCGCGCCGCTCTTGACTCGTCTACCTTCCGAAAAGCATTGGCGATTTCTGTAACACTTTGCACCAAGTAATCTAGACGCAGACGCACATCAGCAACGACCATGAGACAATTTGCAGAACACAAAGACTTACACGAAGGAATAACAATCCAGATAAAATTCATAAAGAAGTAATAGAACCAAAAGTAGTACCTCTCCGGCCGACAAAAGTGTACACCATTGTTGTACAGATCAAACATGCTCGTGGCGTAGTAAAGAACATCTCCGTAAATCTGGCCGAGAGAGATGATAATCTGCAAGGCATGTCGCACGGGATGCTGAACGGCAATGCAGTACGCTACGAGCAATCCAAGAGGGCCCCAGCAGAACTGTTGTCGTAAGAGACAGGCAGGTTTAGCCCGATGGATGACTCAGCTGTATAAAGTAAAATATTTGACCTACCGCTGTTACAAATTCCATGCACACGAGAAACGTATCGGAGGTCAAGCAGCGCGAGTCGGCGAGGGAGTATTCTTTCCATAGCTGGCCGAAAAGATCACGAGCGCCTGCAACATGTGCATGATTGAGCACGAAGTAGGCCTCGAAGAAGAGATGGATCGATGCAGCTGTATTTTTGGTATTCAGTTGCTTGGCATGGTGAATGGCTTGACATAAAAGACCTACTCAGGCAAAACCACAGGAAGGCAAGACGATCTGATCTGCTGGCTGAAGGTCGAACACGGTTTATGATAAGAAAGGCAATGCCGAGGACAGTCACCCAGCAAACAGCGAAGCGACCAACAAGTGATAGAACAGAGCTCTCATTAGCCAGGTATCCAGGAAGCTCTACGCCCAAAGGATAGTAAGGATGGGGGAAGGCCGTCGTCATATTGGAGAATTGCACTGTATCTGCCATCGTCCTGCTTTCCCCGGACAGTTTCTGTGTCTGGGGATTTCTTTTTCTTTTATTTTCTTTTTTCCCCCTTTCTTTGGATTATTGGCTTCAGTGCAAACTAATTATTATACCCCTGACTTTAGAATTCCCCAAGTTCTCGAAATAAAACGTCTGTCCGGGGAGCCCGTGCCCCAGACGTTACATAGAACCGGGATCTAAGTTTCCGGATCAGGTCATTCCTGTAATGTATTCTAGATACAGTAAGATACTGGTCTTGTGTAATAATTGCAATCTCAAACCGTACATGAAATTCCTGGCGATATCTGGCAGATGGAGATCGCTTTCTGGTTGTGAAAGGATTCGCTAGTTTCGAGTACTAGGATCTTTTTGACACAAGGAAGAGGTGGTTGGGGAGACGAAGAAAGACGAAACAGGCGATCTCGCTTAGTCCTTTTCCTTCCCTACACCCCCAACAAACATAGAACAGCAGCAATGGGGAGTCAAGAGTATTTGCACACGTGGCATAGAAGATGAAAGGAAGGACATGGGCAGAGTTCCAAGTTCCTGAGGTCTCAGAAAGTGAGATCATATTACCAATGCAATACAATGTTTCTGCGCCAGCTCACAGACCTAGTAACTCAACAAGTTAGGTAGGTAGAAGATTAACCAGAATGGTGGAGCGCAATCAAGAATACATATACCTATAGACAAGGCACAAGTGAAGAGTCAACCTATAGCAGCAGAGCAGTGACTGCGTTTGCAAAATTTACGAAGTAAATTCGACTTCTTTGTCTGCACAGTGAACGAAACTTCCTGGTGAATCACAGACTGGCCAGCCAGCTCCGGGGAATATATATCCTGTTTGTCCCGGCTTCTTCCCTCTTTTTCCTTTCTCCTACTTACTCAAAGCACCAACCAGGTATGATACTGTCTATACTTTGCTTTCTTCCCATTTCTTGAGCACTTACTTGCTGGGATGTATTTTTGGATTATATTATCAGTTGCGTCCACCTTCGACGAATATACTTCTTTCTCCTACGCATAAGCCATGCTTCATATATCTCGATTGTGGATGCCTCCACTGATCCCTGAGACGGAAAAGCCAAGCTTTTACACTCAAAATGCGAACGTTGCTCCGGAGTATGGTTCTAGACTCCCACGATGTCCTTACTCGAATCTTCCCGGAAGAACGACTGGTGTTACCACAGGACTCCGCGAAGCCCAACTATCTACCATCTATCTGAAGAGCAGGCCCGCCACCAGAACGATGTGGGACGCATAATGACTGCAGTATAGTATTTATTCACTTGCTGTCAAGGCCAGGCTCGGGGATGCCGCAGGATTTTCGCTCAGTAAATGGTCGCTAAAAGAAGCTGCAGCCCTCCACAATCAACAGACAATCACAATTCCAACGCGCATAAACCGCCATTCGGTGATAGTGATCTTCATTATGACAGACACCCTCCGAAGGAGACTCCACGAGTCGGGCCCATTGCCAGAATGGATAAAGGGCACCGAAGCTTCGTCATCTCCTTCCCCAACGCGGTGAACGAAGTGTGCAATTTCAACGAGAAAGGTATTATTTGGTGCACCATGCCCATCCAGCAGTTCTTCATAGCTGCTGCATTGCGACCGTGCGGGATCCATGCACACGTCTTCTACGCAAAGCTCAACCATCTCGAGCGCCAGCGCTTGATCTCCAAGTTCACCTCTTTCCAGTCAGCCAGTGGCAGTTAACTCCTGAGGAAGTGACTGTCAACGCAGCTAGGCTGATCTGTCTGCAGGCATTAACGCTGAAGATGCCAGGTGCCAGCAGTCAGCGAATGCTAGGATGCGTTGCTCTAAAAGTCAACCAACTTGACCTACACTTTCAAGAGATAAATGAGTCAATTACTGGCAGGGATCGTGAAGCGCATGATGGAGATGTTGTTGCCGACGCCGTCCTCTTCGCTGGTATGGAGCGAAGTGATGTAGGAGTCTTTTCTTCTATGTCACACGGCCTTCGCCATGATAAAGCTCTCAAACTGAGTAAGCTTCAAAATGTCCCCATAAGTTTGCTGGAAGAAGTTCGAAGTATAGAAAGGAAACGTCTAAACGACGGCCTATAACATGAAAACTGATGGCTCAAGCAAAGGTCCGGGAATGCATGACTATCGCTATAAGAACTCGAAGAACAATATAGGATCAAGGATTTAAAGGAACATAGGAGAGTTTTCTTCGCCGAACAGGTAAGTCATACTATGTTCGAAAAGGGGGATGAACATTGACATTTGTTTCACAGCTTACCAAGAAGTTTTGATGATTGCCATATTATTTCCAGGAAAATATAAAAGCAAGAAAGAGAAATATGTGGCTGGGACTAGAGTTTCATGATACCGTGTTCACTGTGACTTGACATTGGAGAGATTATGGAAAGTCCATGCGGCAGAACGCGTGGAGCTTGAGCTTTTGATTCGACTTTCAGCAATGACTGAAATAAGGATCCATTATAACCCTCTCATTTGTGGGACGCCGGGATAACTGGAGGCGTGAATTACGATAAACAGAATTCCCATTTGGGACAGGTTACAGATCAACGAGCCCCTTTCGGCAGAGAAGAATACCGAATAATCCTGGCCTTGGACGTGGGGTTTCCTCCTGCCACAATGTGTACTTCTACATATACCCCTTTTAAGACTAACAACGGGGACAACTACCCTTCCGCAGGACCTCGCGAGGATTCTCCTACGGACACGATCTGGAAGACCCTGGTGGTGGATTCCCATTCTCGCATCGGCACACGAAGCACGCAGGTTGAAAACGAGATCAAATTCGATATAAAATGCATCAAACACGCCCTGCACGAGGAATGATCAAACTAACTATTCGGCAGCGTGTAGAAAAGCTTACACTATATCCCTCTTCTCGCGATACAGAGATATGATGTCCGTCTGACGGAAACACAAGAAAAATTTTAAAGATGTCAGAAGAGGACGCCACAATAAAGGGAAATATTACTTCACTTGTCGTTCCCGTGGTACTCGACCTAAAGTCCCTGATAGCTGATAAGCGGTGTTATATAAGTGTCAATCAATGCACTGTGGGCCGGAGAGCATCCACTGCCTTCAGGGGGATTGGAGAGCACTCGGTCGGGCTAGAAGGATAAGCCTGGAATTCTCGAGAATACCCCAATCAGACTACACGAGCTTGCCTGGAACCCAAGCTGTGACAGGAAGGATCCCCAAAGTAATGAGCGAATGAACCCCCCCCCAGGTTTAACTTTTGAGAGACGAATGCAGTTTACAAGTGAGACAATAACCTGGTGCAGCCTGGAAACTATCACATTATCTCAGACAGTGAGCATAATTTTCCTTCTTTTGTTGACTTTCATTCATGAAAAAGAACGAGTGATACTGACAGATAGGATATAGTGACTCGTCTTAAGAAGACCATAATAAAACTGTCAAAAACCTCGCGAAAGTGGAAACACTGCTGAGACATCTGCCCGGCCGACTATTGTTTCTTCACATTAATATTGAATGACGGACTCGCCCGAGTACAATAAACTCAGAACAAGATCTTGTCATCACTCAGAAATGTCTTCGAAATCTCTCAGAAAAGGTGTGGAGACTACAACAACCCAGGAAGTTCAGCCATTTCCCTCATTCAAGCGGTATAAACAGTAAACATGAACGTCAGCATGAGTGGCCGTGCGGAAGCGGCTAATCTCACGTCCGCTTACTCATTTTCAACAATATTTCCTGCTTTCGGGACGTCATATGCTGAATTCCAAGAGCACTACACCATGCCAAAGCTGTCTGACATCAGTCATTAATTCGTGAGTAGAAAGCGAATCGCTAAAGGGAAGCTCCGCGTCAAAAAACACACTTCCTCTGAGCGTTGATCCCATACACGACAGGTTTGATATTCTCCTGACCTCGTGGCTCTATTTTCCTTTTACTAAAAAAAAAGGCTATGTTCTATCAGTTACATGCCTGATCCTCTAAAGTCTCTAAATAGGTGAGACTTGTCTAAAAATGAAGGATAACACAATAGTGGGATGAAATGGGCACAGATGAGGGGCTGGATAACGAGGTTTTCGATACAGAGGAGTGAATGGAATGGACTTGTGAAATGGTCCAGTTCAGGACTCTCATGATAATTAAAAATGTACATACATGTACGTTAGATAGATGCTTCATATTGATATTTTCTCGTCAAAAAATAATGTTTGATGTCAGTGATGATGATGGTGCACTGATCACATGATAATCTTATCTGGTCCAGCCAATGGCCAATATCGATTCCGTATCCATCAACCACAACTCAAACCATCAATCTATCAGATCGAAAATCCATCTCTTGGTTATGAGATTATATCCTTTTCCAAGTTCAATCCCAACAGAAATTGGGAATTTTAAGACAGAAGCCGGTTGACCCTTTATTCTAGGGGTGATGATTGAATAAAGAAAGAATATTGAAAGAAACAACGCTACATCCAGTTACATAAGTTTGTATGCCTGCTGCCAGCACAGCAGCATGCTGTAATATTCTATCCATTATCAGACCCACGCCGTCGCATATCAGATTCTCATCATCATCATCATCACCTCCGAGGCTCATAACTAGCGGAAGGAGAAGAAGTCTCTCTTTCGGCGTCTACGACGTCTGCCATCCTTTTTGCGGCATTACTTGTCCATTCCCTTCAAAGAGCTCTAGGTCCAGGAGACCTAGCCAGCCACGCTTGTTAGTTGTATCACACCAACACCAATACAAATACCACTGCAGACACTGCAGAGGAATGAGGATCGCCACGCTCCAGTTCGCCCCCCGGTTGGGCGATGTCGAGGGGAATATGCGGCGGGCGGATGAGTTGTTGAAGTTGAAGCGGTCAGCAGCAACTACTACTGCTACGGCAAAGAATGACGAGTTGAGCAGTGTTGAGGATGGACCTGGGCCGGGTATTGAGGAGCTGCGGCCGGATATCTTGGTGTTGCCGGAGATGGCGTTTACAGGTGAGGACTCCCCTATTATATGAACTGCAATAATGCAATTTTCTCTTTCTCCCTCTCTCTGATGTCGTCTAACCCGGTCAACAGGATATAATTTCCCATCTTTGCAGGCTATCAAACCATATCTAGAGCCTCAAGGCACGGGACCCACAGCAAAATGGGCTCGAGACACAGCAAAATACTTAAAATGCAAAGTCTGTGTGGGCTATCCCGAGATTTCCAAAGCAGAAGTGCGGCATGGTGATGGCGACGAAGCACCATCGCCGTCAGAGACAGAAAAGTACTTTAATTCTCTACTCGTCGTCGATGAGAACGGGGAGATATTGCTGAATTATCGGAAGCAATTCCTATATTACACTGACGAAACGTGGGCATCAGAGGGTGACGGTGGCTGGGGGTATCACGCTCTCGAATTCGACTCTCCTAGGCCGTCGCAAGATAATGCTACAAGACAGCAGGTTCCGACCACATTCGGCATCTGCATGGACATCAACCCGTACCGGTTCGAAGCCCCCTTCACCGCGTGGGAGTTTGCGAACCGGGTCCTCGACTCACAATCCCAGCTGGTCATCATCTCGACGGCGTGGTTGACCCTGGAGGGACAGGAGGCCATTGCTTCCCTAGGCCGCAATCGACCAGATATGGATACCTTCAACTACTGGATCCGGAGGTTCTGGCCTCTGATCGAGAAAAGGATGGCTCATGACGGCGATATCGACGGCGGTAGCAGCTTACGGTCGGGAATGACGCAATCTGAAAAGAAAGTCGTCCTCGTCTTTGCCAACAGGACCGGTGTGGAAGAGGGCACAGAAGGATTCAATCCCACCGCCACCTACGCGGGGACCAGCACGATCATCGCCATCACGCAGAAGCTGCCGCCCGAGAAGAATGGAGATGGGGCAGCAGCTACAGGCCTGAAACAACACGACAATGAGAAACCGCTCGACGTGAAGATTCTCTGCTGGGATATGAAAGGGGCCACGGAAGAAGGGATCTGTTTCGCCGATACGCTGTCGGAACCAAAGATGGTCTTTGGCTTAGTGAAGAGATCCGACGATGGCAATGGCGATGGTAATGGCGATGACGATGACGACGGCGAATCTTAGGTTCTTCCTGGTGGTCCTGGCATGTATATATGAACTTAATAGACTAAGTATATACACTGGTTGGATGGTTTAAGAAAAGCAACGGAAAGAAACTACGAACTAGGTCATGATAAATAGATACAACGTCTATGATTCCTGTCTGTTATTCTTCTCTCCAGACAGAAGGGGAAAAAGCGCGATCCGTTCTCTAAGCATATCTTGTTACGCTCCATGTCTACCGGGCCTTTTTCTTCCCCTAAGTAGTCTTCTTCAGGTACCAATCGCGTCCACAATCGCGTCCACAAGCACGTGTATATACTAGTGAAACTAGCTATTTTCAGCTTCCTTTTCGAACCAAATTTGAGCGTTTATTTCGAATACATCTTTCTGTGAGACGATTGTTAGTCAGACACGGTATCAAAATAATTATAGAGAAAATTATTGAATCCGCAGATTAGAATCAGGAAAAAGCTCAACTGTTCCCATCTTCAGAGACAGCTTGTGTAAAGACACCGGAGCTTCTTGCAAGTCAAAAAAACTCCTTATTCAGTTAGTCAAGGTTGCGTCTGTGTAGTCATTCGTGTGACGAAACAATCATGTGCAGCGTTTCTCATGTGACTGCCTCTTGCGTGTTCTTCCAACTCTTCTGACACTTCCAGATTCATTGTTTTGGTCTCTTTCCTTCCTTCCTTCCTTCCTCTGGTACAACACTGTGAACGGCACTCTCTTCTCCCGTGTTCTCTTTCTTTCACACCTTTCTGCACACCCTCACACGGAGAGATTAGTCCGCCTGCATCATTCTCTCTGCTTGGAATGCCCCTAGGGATTATCTCATGACACATTCCAAGCCTGAGATTGACATCACAGTACACGTGAAGCTGCCAAGAAGGTAAGTGTGCTGGAGCTTTCCACCATCCTTTTTTTGCAACTTAGTGAGCTGAGTACTTCTGGAAGGTGAATCATCACTGATAGGGTGCATGACCTGATTGGCATACATGCAGACACCAGTGGTAGGTTGGTAGGTGTGGCTGGAGGGTACAGTACTGTTACATGTGACAGCTGAGACACAGCCGCTCTTCCCCCTCCTGGAATGTTGTGGGTACACAAATCGCTAATATCAAAATTCAGTTCTCAAGTCAAGGGGGGGGGGGGGG
>NW_013562617.1:0-1381 GCF_000968595.1 Rasamsonia emersonii CBS 393.64 | reverse complement strand
TGTCTCTATAAAGGCAACTGCTGTACGCGTGGTCCACGTAGTCGTCGATACTTACAATGTGTTAGGAAGGATCAAGGAGTCTTCTGACTCTATGTCGTTCACGAGCACGCGACGATCTAACTGATCCGGGTCTCTTGTCCTTGAGACAACGGCCTAACTGGCGAAGGGCTCTTCCTCGAACGACCTCTCTCACAGGTATGGTGGGGTCTCACAGGGACACACGATAGGGTGCTTCGATAATCAAGAACAACAACGACTAGGTCAGAGGCAACGCCTACTAGAGTTATACCGAAGTATACTACTAGTAGTAAGAAGTCTTACTGACCCCCAGAGTAAGTATCTTAGTAACGGAATAACAAGGTGAAATTGAGCGCGAGTAAGGAAAGACTAGATACATGGCTGGAATTTTCCCTCCTTTTATATCTCCTTCTGAGTGTACCATTTGTATACCCTACAGTGGTATACCATCGAGGTCCTCCAAGGCCTTTTGGTATACCTTTCTTGGTATATCTGGATGGTATACTTATACCATGTCACGTGATCTCCGATGGTATGTCTTTGTGTAGTTTCTGCCTCGCGGGGTAATTGTTTCATCCTGCATCGCTGTGTTGGACAGCGTTGTCTCCGGTTGGTTCATAACACCTGCACCTGATTTAGCCACTATTAAGGACTTCATTCATTATTATATATTCTCTACCCAAGGAATGCTCTCTCTCTGGCTAACTGTGACAGAACCCAATCTCATTCCTATCTGAGTAGTCTGAGGTGGCTAAAATACAAGAGACCAAGCTGGGGAAGGAAGGAAAGGAGGGGTTGGAGGTCTGTAGGAGGGAAATATTGAAAATACTGCCAGGCAGAACTGTTCCCGCCTTCCTCACCGCCCACATGATAACATCCCGTGCGCGCTCACCCGAGACACCTGGCTGCGGATCGTCACACTATGTCTTCTATATTGAACTTTGCTGAACAATTTTTTACTAGGTTTACTTATGTTACTAAGACCATTTTTGATAAGAAGGTCACAGAAGATGTTTACTATATAGGTAGTTACAGACAAGGTGTTTCACACTATATTCTAATGACAAAAAGTGGATTAGGAAGACCCTTATTAAGGAGGATATTATTAAGAACAAGAAACGGGCTAAGCATATGTTCACACACTGTGACTTAACTAATATTATTATTTCCATGTAGACCAATGATGACCCAGTCTTTATTCATGAGCAATACAGGTGTTACGCGCTGGGTCCAACCGTAGTCGTCGATACTTAACGATGGTGGTTAGGAAGGATCAAGGAGTCTTCCTAACTCTGTGTCGTTCACGAGCACGCGACGGTCTAACTGACCCGGGTNTCCTTTCTGAGACAACGGCCTTACCTGG